>NW_024805145.1:0-4751 GCF_019175285.1 Sceloporus undulatus
AAGGATAAACAGAAATTAAGGAATCATAAGGTGGATAGGATGTGGGTTAATTGGATCCCAGTGTTTTTGATTTATGCAGGTGATACAATGGACTAATTGGCTCCTCAGGTTCTTGATTTATGCAGGTGTTATAGTGGTGAGCATTTTTGCTATTTCAGCACATTGACTTGATTTACAGGGCATATATCTTGGGGCCTGTGTGACTACTTTATTTTGAGAACTTTTATATGAGGCCACAATTATCCCCACTTTCAGGTGGAATCTGATGTGGCCATAGTTCTGGATGCAGCTGATGATCCCAGCTAGACCTATGCAAGGTGAGCACTCTCAAAGATAATCATCATCAATGCCAAGGCAAGCCAATGGGGCAGCCTCAGAGGCTCCTGTGCTGGTAATTTGGAGCACATAGGGCCTGTTCTAGATGCTCTTTTAAGTTAGTCTTTTAATGTTTCATCTGTGATAGCGCTCATTTTTTTAGTGGCTCTAAATTTCAAAGTAGATGATGATGACATTGAAACAAGTCATGTCCTGGTTCTCCAGACACCTACATAGGCTGGCTGGGAGGGGAACCATCAACTGATAATGAAGGAAGAGATTGTACACTATCAGCAGCTAGAAAGCATCCTTGTCTGTGTGAGTCCATTATGAGAAAGGAGTCTGTCAAGCAGTCTGAGTCAAGGAAGGCAACAAAAATCAAGGTCAGCATTGTCCAAGTGTCAAGTAAGTCAGAAAGCCCTAAGTATGCCATGCAGAAGTCTGGAACAAGGTATCAGGAATAAGAATACTGGCCAGAAAACAGATAAGCTGCTTCCAGCACTAGCCTTAGGTAGACTCAGTTCTTAAATGGCCTGACACCAGTTGGTCCTAATCAGAGCCTCCCTGTTGCTGCTTAGTCCGTAGCCTGGCTGAGTGTCTTTGTTCGATCCTTTGTTGTATTATATTTGTCCCTCTTTCTTGATTGAGGACTTAGGACCCCAGCTGTGTCCTCTGTCACATCAGGTGAGTGTTACCTTTGTCCTGCTTGCTGAGTCTGCAGTTCAATAGGATGAACTGCAGGGAGAGTTGGCTGAGGCTGCTCTACAACAGGGAGAGCTGCAGGCTGTTCTCTGACTGAAAGACCTGCCTCGTCATCAGACTCTTCCTCTGAGTCCCAGTCATGCAGCTCCTGGCCCATGACAGTTAAATATTTTCTATATCTTGACTCAATAATTAATCCAAGCAGAAACTGTGGTCTAGAAATCAGAAGAAGACTAGGACTTGGAAGGGCAGCTAATGAAAGAATAAGCCAAGCCCCCAAAGTGTAAAAATATACTAAATTCAGGAAGGTCCATGCAATAGTATTCCCAGTTTCTGTGTATGGTTGTGAAAGTTGAACAGTGAAGAAAACTGGTAGGAAGAGCAATTCATTTGAAATGTGCTGCTGGAGAAGAGTTCTATGGACAGATGGACTGTAAATCAAGCCTGAACTCTCCCTAAAAGCTTAGACAATTAAACTAAGGCCCGTTACAGATGGGCCTAAAAGTGCGTGCTCTGCGCATGCTACGGTTAAAAAGGGGCGTCCTTTCCGGACGCCCTCAACCCTAGGATGTGCGGAGGGTGAACAAAATGGTGGCGGTCGTTCCACACGGCCGCCGCCATTATGATGTCATGACCGCGCTGCCTCTAAATGTTGTGGCGCGGTTGTGACGTAGTGGGGCCGCGCGAGGGTGCATAGAGCGCCCTTTCTGCAGCCCCGGAAGGAACTCCGTTTCAGAGCTCCTTCCAGGTTTGCGTCGCTGGGCGCAGTCTTTACATGGCCAAGTGGCCCCTTTCTCCTCCTCCCTGCCGCCGCCGGGTGTCCTTGGGGCTTGAAGCCCCAAGGACACCCTTTCCAGGCCGCAGGGAAGCGGCCTTTTGCCGCTTCCTCGTGGCCTGGAAAGCGGCGGATCAGGGCCTCAGAGGCTGCCATTATGGCAGCTGAGGCCCCGATACACTGGGGAAAGGAGCGCCTACAGGCCACCCCAAAGGGGAGGTCTGTAATGCGCCTGTGACTGTTGTACTTTGGACACATCATGAGAAGTCAGGGCTCCCTAGAAAACACAATTATGTTTGATGATGTAGAAGACATTAGGAAAAGAAGAAGATCACATTCAAGATGGATAGTTTCATTCAAGGAAGCTATGGCTATGAATCTGAAAGACAAGAGCAAGGCTGTTGAAGACAAGGTGACTCATTCATATGGTCACCATAAGTCAAAGTGAACCTGACAGTAGTTAACAACAATAACACTGAGAGCAAATCATTACAGAATATAAACTAAACAGATTTTCTCTTTTCTCTGGTTTGACAGAAGTATCCTTCTTTCTTGAGGTTAATTGATTATTTAGTTATAGCTACTATAATCAAGTTAGAGGTTAGATCAGTTATCTTACACACAAATCAGATCAAATATATTCCAGTAGTGTTATTAGCTATTCTAATCTACTAATTGCTTTAGTAATAATGGTAGGTACAGGGACAATTCTTTGGTGTATTACAAGACCTGCCTGAAAAGCTTGATTGCTACTTTCTTTAGCAAAAACTTGGGAGCTTATCGCATGGGTCCTGGGGAATGGGCCTGGCACAGAACAGAAGGGGCGGGAAGGGAACGGAATGGGGATATCATCCATTTTACCACACGGGAGAACGCCACCGATGCCAGCCAAAATCATCGTTCTATTCCCCATCCGTCCCAAAGAGGCTGATTTTCAAGAACTGTTCTGAACAGTTCTTAAAAATTGCCTTCTGCGGGATGGTTGGGGAATGGAACAGGGACTTCTGGTGGCATTCCCATGGCATTCCCCCATGCAGTAAAATAGGCAATACCCCCATTCCGTTCCCTTCCCACCCCCTTCTGTTTCACACCGGGCCCGTTCCCCAGGGGCCTTGTGATAATCTCCTTGGTGAAAATTTGATGCAGGTACATTTGTCAAAATTTTAGAAGGAGCACTAAACAGGGAGAAAAAGAGTGGCACAGTCAAAAATACGGAGCTGATACCAACTGCTTTTTCTAAAGTACTTAACATTCCTAAATGTTAATTATGCTTGCTTTAAATTTAATAATGCTTGCTTTCATTTGAATGGGACTTAATTCTGAACTATATCACCATTAAATAATATGATTTTCTTTAAACAGTATGATTAATATCAGTTTTGAACTTGGATAGCTTCTTTAAAGTTCTTTAAAGCTTCTTTAAAGTTTTGCATTAAACCTGGAATGGATTCACAACCTCACTGCAATGGACTCCAGCAGCTTCCACTGATAAACCTCCTGTACTAGATCAGCAGAAAGGGGGTGGTGGTGGAATGGAACAAAATAAAATCCCCAAACTAGAGCACTTGGGCAACTGAAAAAAACAGTTCAGTGCATAAAGATAACTTTCCTTTTATTTCCTGTTAGGAACACATTTAATGATTACTTCCAAAGCTATTAAATCAGCTTTGGAACAGATTCAAGTGCAATGAGAAAACATAGGGATTCATCATAAGGGTTTCTAAAAGTCAATTTTAATTGTAACTACACACACACACACACACACACACACACACGAACAGTAACCCACTGAAGTCAACATAGAAAACTATCTCAACTATGTCGTTTTTTCATAGCAGATAATTTCCTCTTGATGCTATTTAATTGAAAGAACAAACAATTTATATAAGTAGCAATAGCAATAGCATTTATTTCTATACTGCTTATTAGTGATCTCAGCACTCTCTAAGCAATTTGCCTAAAACAAGCTGGATACTCATTTTACTGACCTACGAAAGGATGGAAGGCTGAGTCAACCTTGGATTCCTGGGGTCAAACTCACAACCAGTGTGCCACCAAGGCTCTAAAACTAATATGCTAAAGTTTTCAAAAGATTGCCTCTCTACTGCAACACATTTATAGTATACTAAAAGGAAATATCATAACAATTTTGATAATATTTTCCCAGTTGGTCCATTTTTGTTTTTAGATTATCCAAAACATACAAAAATGTGACAACTTTGCTGACAGGTATTCTAGTACCTAAACCTCAATGTGCTAATGCTGAATGTCTCATCAACACAGTGAAGTCCATAACCTGCCAAAGATTCACAGGTGAGAGAAAAAACAAATACTTCTGAATCTATCCCAATATTCTGTTACTTACTGAAAGAGATTCGAGGGCATTAGTGCTTCCATGGGTGAATAAATGACACCACAGAATCAAAGACATAGGTAAAACAAAATAATGGATGTAATTTAGAAGAATTTTCTCAAAAGGTGAGGAAGAGGCAACAGACATCACATACAGAGATGATTCTGCTCTCTTGAAAACAAGGAATTTTAGGCCTGTTCTGTATAGTGTGTGACACATGACACAATTGTGTAATCTTTTTAATGTTGATACTGCTGTGTATTTTTTTCCAGAATTTGATATGAGTTAATGAATATTCTTTTACTAGTCAGATGGTTGGTCCCAATAACACTATTGCTACAAGGTAATGAAGACTGGAAAGAAGCAGTACATTTTTTTTAAAAAAAGAAGAATAGTTTCTTCATATTTTCTTCACCTATTCATTTTGAGAAATAACTTGTTCCCAATTAGATCCAATTTTGCCAATTGCACAAGCAAGTAGCTCCTACCACACGTTTTTGTTTCATTTCATTTTCTGCTGTAGGAAAAGTTGTCCACCTGTACTTTGAAACAATGGCTACATTAGGGTGGAGAATCACTCCTTTCCACCTAATGTCAAGGAAGCTG
>NW_024805146.1:0-4194 GCF_019175285.1 Sceloporus undulatus
AAACAACAAAGTCATATAAAGTCACCCCTCTGTTTCCACGGACTTGAAATCTATGTCTCTTGCATATACATGAGTGGGAAACGGATGGGGAAATAATGGGCCATGCGCCCATGATCCGCACTCGCAGCCACCCATAGGAGTGTGCCCACATTCAAGCCAATGGGGCGCATTTCCATTTTGTGGGAAGGGGGGAGGGGAGGGTGGAACAGATCCGCCACAAAAATGGAGGGGCGACTGTACTCTAACTTCTCCAATAATTGCTTTCTCTGGTGCGCTTGGTAAAGTCCCTTTGATCTCCTGAGGAGAAACTTTAAAATGATGCCCGCCTTGCTGATGCACTTTGCACCTCCTATCTCTGAGGAAACGTGTTTCAATGGACACTGGTCTTGCTCCTTGCTTGGCTAGAGCTGCTCTTTTTGCTGAAGAGGATCTGCTTCATGGTCACTTGCTTTACTTTTGTGCCTGGCTAAGGGCCATCGTACCTCTGAGGAAGAGTTATTATTGACTGCTCCCGACTTAAGACCTCACTGGTTGCTGACTCTCTGGGGTTATACCAATTGGATGGCAGCCCATCTCCACTCATTATTGGTCCATGACCCTCAAGGGTCAAACTAATTGGATGGCAGTCCAACGTTGTTCCTCATCGGTCCCTGGCTCTCTGGAGTCATACCAATTCGCTTGCAGGACCTTCGTCCGCCCCAACTCTCCTTAGTCATACCAATTGGATGGCAGCTTGACACCGATCCTCGTCTGTTCCTGACTCTCCAGACCCAACTAGCTCCCAAGCATATGTCGAACCTCTTTGGTCCCTGACTGTCTGGAATCATACTTACTGGCTTGTACCTCGACATTCACCCTCTTTGGTCCCTGACTCTCTAGAGTAATACCGAATGGATGGCAGCCAGATATTGATCCTCATCACTCCCTGACTCTCTGGAGTCATACCAACTGGATAGCAGTCTGACACCAACCCTTGTTGGTCCCTGACACTACGGAGTCATACCAATGGTCTTGCAGCCGAACTTCAATCCTGGTCAGTCCCATCTGACTTGGTCCCTGACTCTGCGAGATGAACCTAACTGATTTAGATATTCATCTGTCCATGACGTTCCAGAGTCATACTGATTGGCTTGCAGCCTGACATTCACCCGCATTGGTCCCTGACTCTCTGGAGTCATACTGATTGGATGGCAGCTTGACTTCGAACCTCATTGGTTCTTGACTCTCCTGGGTCAGACTAATTGGATAGGTGCCCGATTTCCATATTCATGACGTTCCAGAGTCCTGCCTATTCGCTTACAGCGTGACATTCATCTTCATCGGTCCCTGACTCTCTGGACCCTTACTTGTTGCGTGGCAGCATGACTTCAAACCTCATCATTCCCTGACTCTCCTGGGTCAGACTAATTGGATAGGTGCTCGATATCAATATTCCTCCATGACGTTCCAGAGACGTACTGATTGGTTTGCAGCCTGAGAGTCACCCTCATCTGTCCCTGACACTCTGGAGTCTAACGGATAGGATGGCAGCCTGAACCCGACCTTCCTCAATTCTGGACTCACCTGGGATAGGTGTCTGATTTCGATATTCATCCGTCCATGATGTTCAAGAGTCATACCAATTGGTTTGCAACCTGACATTCACCCTCATCGGTCCCTGACTCTCTCGAGTCTTACGGATTGGATGGCAGTCTGACATTCACATTCATCGGTCCCTGACTCTCCTGGTTCATACTAAATGGATAGGTGCTCTATTTCGATATTCATCTGTCCATGACGTTCCAGAATCGTACCGAATGGCTTGCAGCCTGACATTCAGCCTCATCGGTCCCTGACTCTCTGGAGTCATACCGATTGGATGGCAGCCTGAATTCGAAACTCGTCAATTCCTGACTCTCCTGGGTCATACCAATTGCCTACGTGCCCGAATTCGATATTCATACTTCCATGACGTTCCAGAGTCGTACCGAATGGCTTGCAGCCTGACATTCATCTTCATCGGCCCCTGACTCTCTGAAGTCATACCGATTGGATAGCAGCCTGAATTCGGACCTCGTCGATTCCTGAGGGTCTTGGGTCATATCAATTGTATACATGCCGATTTCGATATTCATGATGTTCCAAAGTCATGCCGATTGGCTTGCAGCCTCACATTCACCTTCATATTCACCCTGACTCTCTGCGGTAATACCGACTGAATGGCAGCATGAAATCGAACCTCGTCGGTACCTGACTCTCCTAGGTCATACCAATTGGATAGGTGCCCGATATCTATATTCATCCGTCCATGATGTTCCAGTGTCACACCAATTGGCTTGCAGCCTGACATTCACCCTCATCGATCCCTGACTCTCTGGAGTCTCACGGATAGAATGGCAGCCTGACATTCACCCTCGTCGGTCCCTGACTCTCCTGGGTCGTACTAATTTTAATACGTGCCCGATTTCGATATTCATCCCTCCATGACGTTCCAGAGTCGTACCGATTGGCTTACAGCTTCACATTCATCGTCCTCGATCCCTGACTCTCTGGAGTCATACGGATTGGATGGCAGCCTGAATTTGAAACTCGTCGATTCCTGACTCTCCTGGATCATACCAATTGGATACGTGTCCGATTTCGATATTCATCCCTCCATGACCTTCCAGAGTCGTCCCGAATGGCTTGCAGCCTGACATTCAGCCTCATCGGTCCCTGACTCTCTCGAGTCATACCGATTGGACGGCAGCCTGAATTCGAACCTCGTCGATTCCTCACTCTCCTGAGTCATACCAATTGTATACTTGCCCGATTTTGATATTCATGACGTTCCAGAGTCATGCCGATAGGCTTGCAGCCTCACATTCACGCTCATCAGTCTCTGACTCTCTAGGGTCGTACTGACTGAATGGCAGCGTGAAATCGAACCTCGTGGGTACCTGACTCTCCTGGGTAATACCAATTGGATAGGTGCCCGTATTGGATATTCATCCGTCCATGACGTTCCAGCGTCGTACCAATTGGCTTGCAGCCTGACATTCACCCTCCTCGGTCCCTGACTGTCTTGAGTTTCACGGATAGGATGGCAGCCTGACATTCACCCTCGTCGGTCCCTGACTCTCTGGAGTCTTACTGATTGAATGGCACCCTTACCTTGAAACTCAGTGGTCTTTGACTCTCCAGGGTCATACTAATTGGGTAGGTGCTCGATTGCGATATTCATCCGTCCATGCCGTTCCAGAGTCGTACTGATTGGCTTACAGCTTCACATTCACCGTCCTCGATCCCTGACTCTCTGGACTCATACTGATTGGATGGCAGCCTGAATTCGAAACTCGTCGATTCCTGACTCTCCTGGGTCATACCAATTGGATACGTGCCCAATTTCGATATTCATGATGTTCCAGAGTCATGATGTTCCAGAGTCATGCCGATTGGCTTGCAGCCTCACATTTACCCTCATATATCCCTGACTCTCTGGGGTGATACCGACTGAGTGGCAGCTTGAAATGGAACCTCGTCGGTACCTGACTCTCCTGGGTCATACCAATTGGATAGGTGCCCGATGTCAATATTCATCCGTCCATGACGTTCCAGTGTCATACCAATTGACTTGCATCCTCACATTCACCCTCATCGATCCCTGACTCTCTGGAGTCTCACGGAAAGGATGGCATCCTGACATGCACTCTCGTCGGTCCCTGACTCTCCTGGGTCATACTAATTTTAATAGGTGATTGATTTTGATATTCATCCGTCCATGACGTTCCAGAGTCATACCAATTGTATACTTGCCCGATTTCGATATTCATGACGTCCCAGAGTCATGCCGAGAGGCTTGCAGCCTCACATTCACCCTCATCAGTCCCTGACTCTCTAGGGTCATAATGACTGAAAGGCAGCATGAAATCGAACCTCGTTGGTACCTGACTCTCCTGGGTCATACCAATTGGATAGGTGCCCGATTTGGATATTCATCCATCCAATACGTTCCAGTGTCGTAGCAATTGGCTTGCAGCCTGACATTCACCCTCATCGGTCCCTGATTCTCTGGAGTCTCACGGATAGGATGGCAGCCTGACATTCACCCTCGTCGGTCCCTCTCCTGGGTCATACTAATTGGATAGGTGCTCGATTTCGATATTCATCCGTCCATGCCGTTCCAGAATCATACCAATTGGCTTGCAGCCTGACATTCACCCTCATCGGTCCCTG
>NW_024805146.1:4294-4748 GCF_019175285.1 Sceloporus undulatus
CCTCATCAGTCCCTGACTCTCTAGGGTCATAATGACTGAAAGGCAGCGTGAAATCGAACCTCGTCGGTACCTGACTCTCCTGGGTCATACCAATTGGATAGGTGCCCGATTTCGATATTCATCCGTCCATGACTTTCCAGTGTCGTACCAATTGGCTTACAGCCTGACATTCACCCTCATCCGTCCCTGACTCTCTGGAGTCTCAAGGATAGGATGGGAGCCTGACATTCACCCGAGTCAGTCCCTGACTCTCCTGGGTCATTCTAATTGGATAGGTGCTCGATTTCGATATTCATCCGTCCATGACGTTCCAAATTCGTACCAATTTACTTGGAGCCTGACATTCACCCTCATCGGCCCCTGATTCTATGGAGTCATACCGATTGGAGGGCAGCCTGAATTCGAAACTCGTCGATTCCTGACTCTCCTGGGTCATACCATTTGGACAGGTGCC
>NW_024805147.1:0-4747 GCF_019175285.1 Sceloporus undulatus
CCTGGTGTTCAGAGCAAATATCTATACCAATAAAAACAGGATGTCGGGCAGAGCCACAGCTCCAAAACCTCTAGCTGGATAGGTATGTAATATATATGAGCTTGTGTTTCATATATCCTACAACTAAGGTTGAGATAAAAATGGTGCCCAGGTTATATAATGGCATTTGCAGACAGTGCAAGTGGAATCATTTTTACCAGGAATGAATACACACAGCTTTCCCTCCAATTCACAGCCTTTGAGGTGGGAAACAGAAGCACAATGGTAGGTTCCTTTCAGAGTGACCAGATGTCCTCTGTTTCCATTTCAACCTTCTGTCCAGGAGGAATTTCAAAATGGCATCCATGAGCATAAAGATGCATGAATTTATATCTATATTAATGTTTTCAGCTTTTATTTGGTTATTACCTACATTTTTCTTGAATGTCCTATATTTCATTGTGTTTTATGCTCCTTTGCAGTTAGGACATTTGTTCACCCTGGTTCTTTTTCTTGTCTAGGACAGATCAGAGTTCTATTATTGGTATACCAGCCATGATTTTGCCCCTCTCAAGTCCCTGGATTAAAACACAATTGCTGCAGAAGTGTCAGGAAGAAGGGTACAATGGCCCTTGGACTTACAGTCATCCTAAGGACTATAGTAAAAGTAAATGAGAAAGAAAGGATCTGTTTCCCTTCTTTTAAGACTTGTCACTCAAGCCCAAAGTCCAAAATGATATCCTTCCTTCCACACAGGAACCCCTGAAATCAGTCTTTATTCCATCCCTACCAACAAACCTTCCGAATACTGTTCTAGACTGGGAAGAAGACACATTCTTTGATTTGTTTTGAGCACCAATTTTTTAAAAAAATCAAAATGAGAGTTATTGGAATTGTGCCTCAGAATGATTAAATCTCACTCAGTTCTCCCTTTTTTCATTTTTAAATGAGTAGCCAGAATTTTTATGACTGGTTTGCAGTAGCAGAAAAAAGCTGAAGGGGAAAAAAATACAGCTTTTCAGTTTCCCAGAACAACCAAGTATAATATTACACTGCCTTCATTTTAAAATGAGTTTGTACATTTTGCCAAAATAGAAACATATTTCAAAATATGTCACTATCTAACCCTCAAAGGCAATAATCCACTCTTAGCATAGTTCATTTAATGACCTCAAAAAGCATGCATACTTTGCAGAACATCCTCAAGATTAGAAACATACAGAAGTATTATTTCCACGTAAAAGGATAATTTATTAATCAGATTTCCCATGCAGATTCCTGCAATGAATCTATTACTCTAATCCATCCTGCAAAATTCTATTCTATGGCAAAGAAGAAAATGAACATCTGTGACCTATATAGCCGAAAATGAAACAAATTATATTGATTTGAGGTTTCCAAACTCTGGTTTTTACAAAACCTTGAAGTTAAATATCACACTGAAAATAATAAACAGTAAAACACATATTTTTAAGGCTAGTACTTCATATTAATGTTTGAATTTTAACAAAATAATCTTTTAATGCTTTGAGACATGATGCGTTACTATTTGCAATGTATTACTGACAAATGATTTTTCCTTGAAAGCCAGTTAGTGAAATCAACTGCTAGCCTACCATACTAAATTGCTTAGGTTTTTAAAATCAGTATTTAATTTTCTGCAGGCTATTTCAATAATTCTGTGGATGCATTATGTTGGGCTTCAAAAATGCATATGATTCAAAAGAGTAACATCACAGGGGCTAAATATGCAAATATTGAAATTATTATATGGTAGATTTAGAAACTAGTTTTGGTTGATGGCAGATTTCCATGTTATCTTCCCATAAAAAATAATAATGGTGGGTTACAGACCGCCATTTAGGACGCGCTCCACGCGTCCTAGGGTTAGGAAGGGGTGTCTTAGGTTAGGAAGGGTTGCCCCTTCCTAACCGGCCCCGTTCCCAACACGTGTGGAGCGCGTCCTAAATGGCAGCGCCCATCCACATGGGCACTGCCATTTTTATGTCTTGGACGCACAGTGTCCAGATGTGGCGCACTGGAAGTGACGCCGCGAGGGCGCGCTTGGCCCCTCGCAGTACCACTTCCACGTTTTGAAAAGGAGTGCCATTTCGGCGCTCCTTTTTCACTGCGGCTGGAAGCCTCGTGGTCTGGCCACTGGGGCTTCCCTCCGCAGTGAATGTCGGTGGCGGCAGACCGCCTGCTTTAGGGCGGTCTGTAACGCACCAATGGGATCTTTTTTCTTTTCTTGTCTTTCTAGCAACTTTTTATTAAGGATATTATTTGTGGGAGTTGCAAATTTATTTCTCAATCCTGCCATGTTCTAAAAGCTTGAAATCTCCCATTTTGCCCTCCACCCATGTGGACAATGGAGAATGCCAATGTGAATAGCTTTTGGAGGAATACAATTTTAGAATATAATTGCCAGGTCAAAACTGAGCAACATACAATGGGTCCTCTGTAGCTGCGGACTTGTCAACCGTAGATTCAAGCATCTGCAGATGGCAGGCCTGTGTTGCGGAGGAGGAGTTGGAGGAGGAAGGGGCAGCGGAGGAGGTGGAAGTGGGGGAAGAGGAGGAGGGGAGCGGGAGAGGGTTTGGAAAGGGAGGCATCTGGTGCAACGAACAAGGAGGGAGAAAGAAGGGAGAGGCTAAGGGAAGCCGTGCTATGTCTCATGCATGCGCTCTCCTTCCTTTGCATCCCCATCCCACCCTTTGGTCTGTCTCTCTCCGCCCCAGCTGCCTGAAGCCCACCTCACTATTCTCACTGTGATAGGAAGCTGCCTCCTTTTCCCCCTCCTCTGGCTTTTCCCGGCACTGCTGGAAATGGAGGATGTGTTGTTGGCTCTTTCTTCTATGTCGCTGATATGCAGTAACAAAAACAAAACTCTAGGCTCACCAGAGATGCCAACTTACAGCACTGTCTGAGGTAAACACTCTCAGAAGTAGCTAACAGTAGCAGAGTGTGGAACCACCAGTTCAGTTTAAGTATTGGCTATGCACTTGCCACTTGAATAAACTCACAGACACTGTTGATGTTCTTCCAAGTTCTTGGAGGTTCTTTATCTTATTGCAATATATACAAATATGTACAAACACTCCTCAAGACTCCCATCAACTTACTCTGTCTGTTATTAAACAACCCAACCATCAATAATCCACCGTCTCCAACCCACTAAGAACAATCTACCAAACATTAGCCCACAGGTGCCTTAACTCTCGGTGAACTTATAAACAGAGTTGGCTAAGAGTCATCACCTGGTGCTACTCAGCATGATGCATTCTTTGTAGAAAGTTTTTGCATCATGCCAAGTGCTCTGACTCAGCAGTTCCTCAAAATTGCTCAAAATATTTTGCCACAGTTAAAAGGAACATCATTCCAACACGTGTCTGCTCACCCTGGTCTGGCTTTTCTCTGAGGGATGTGTGTGTGTGTGTCTCACGTTGTGCCTCTAGTTTGGGCACAAAGGGATACACACACACACATCCAGAGAAAACCAAGACCAGGGTGACCAGCATGTTCTCCATTTCTGCTGCTGCTGGCAGTGGCAAGAAGAGCTGGAGGAGGCGGAAAAGGAGGCAGCCCCCTGCTGCAGTGAGAGCAGCAAGGTTGTGGGGGGGGGGGGCAGGAGGTGAAGTTCCATTATCCCTGAGGACAATGGGACTTAAGCATCTGCAGATTTTGGTATCCATGGGGCAGGGGGGATCCGGAACAGATCCCTCGTGGATACTGAGGGCCTACTGTATGAGCAAGAAACAGGGCACTCCTTTGCAGGCAGCATCTTATTAGTGCCTTAACACTTTAAGAGATAGTTTAAAAGACATAAGCACTGTTCTGTTTCCTGTGACTGGATGTGGTTTATTTAGAGAGTGGGCTAAAACTGATTGGGAGAAGCTGGTCTGCTGTTTTCTGTTGTCTCTTTTCTTTGTTTATGGCTTAGTGACCGAGTTATTATTGACATGTTTCTAGGGGAAAGGCTTCACTTTTCCAGATTTAGCCATTCCAGGTTTTCTCCTGCATGGAAGAAAACTCATCACCCGTTGCAGAGAAAGAGAGAGAAGCACTAGAACCTCTCTAATGTGAAAGGAAGGTAAATTTGCCATCTAGTAGAATGTCTCCACTGTCAGTTGATGGACCAACCCTTTTGTTATGAGAAGCACTATTGGTCCAGAGCTATAAAAGGCTTCAGGTGACCTTGTCAGGGGAAGGTGCTCACTTCGAGTTCTATGAACATCTTGCTATAGCTGGCTGTCCTGGTTTGTTGTCTGAAGAGAGCTGTTTTATGGTATGTTTATCATCAAATGCCACCAATATGAAATTTGATTTTAAACTTGATGCTTGACATTGTATCATTATAGCCAATAACAAGTATATTACCTCCTTCAGATGAAAAAGAATTTTGGATGCTATGTTGTTGTTTTTGTAATTTGTTTGGGCATTTAAAAAGTACTGGGTTACCTTGAGAAGAGGATTTAAGATTAAATCAGCTTCATTCTGTAGTAAAGAAAAGCACTCAAGGTAACTTGGTAAGTATTTTTCAGGGGAACAAACGACACCTGTATATAATACCTAATACCTCACCAAAATAGAGATCCTAAAACTGTTAAGGATGGAGCAACAAAATCAATGTGAAAATGATAGAAGAAAACTGAAGCAGTCAATACACAAAATGCCCTGTTTGAAGTGATTATTGTTAAATAGTCAGGAAGAGCAGGCTGTGCAAGCAGTTACTGGAGCAATTGAGGTGGTAATGTTTGGGGAGAAGAAG
>NW_024805148.1:0-4747 GCF_019175285.1 Sceloporus undulatus
TACCAGTTCAAACCACCGGCAGCACGAGACATCACACATCCCAAAGAATCTTTTTCTCTAACAATTGGTAGCAGAGGATGGTTACCGGGATGGTTTGCCTGAGGATGGTTCCCAGGATGGTTGCCAAGCTGGTGTGCTGAGATGGTCTTCTGGAGGGTCTGCTGTTGCTGATGTTCCTGTTCCACTGAGAGTCTGCTGTGGAGTTTTTCTTCTAGCTGTAAGTTTGCTCTGTGTTGTTCATCTGTCCTGTGCCGGGAGGCAAATGGGAAGATAACAGTGTTTGTTGGACATTTTGCTGGGACTCTTAGCTGTTTTGCCGTTTGCTTTAAGTCATGGAGGCGGCAGCAAGATTTCCCAAGCTAAACAACAACAATTACAGCTCTTGGGCTGTTTACACAGAAGCGCTGTTGGTCCGTGAAGGTCTCTGGCGTGTGGTGGAACAAGGTCCTACTGATGCTACACGTGCTGATGATTCGAGGGCACGAGCTACAATTTTACTCACTGTTGAGCCTAACCAGATTAATCATGTGAGGCTTAAGACTAGTGCTAAAGCTGTCTGGGACACTTTGAAGAATGTGCATGAAAGTAGCACTGCCTTGTCCAGGATGCTCTGTTGCAAAAGGTTATATGCTTGCAAGATGCAAAGTAACCAAGATCCTGAGAAACATTTAGAGGAAATGCATGACCTGTTTGCACAAGTGCAGCTGAGAGGTGTCACCTTGCCTGAGGAGCAAAAGGCGTACATCTTGCTTGGGAGTTTGTCCCAAGACTTTGAGCACATATTGCATAGCTTCCAAGGGATGGCTGAAGACCAGATGACTGCTGAGTTGGTGTCGGCGCGCGTCTTGGAGGAGAGCCAGCGACGGAAGTCTGAAGGGCTCCAGAGGCAGCAGCAACAGATACCAAAGGTCTTCAACCCACCGAAGGTTGTGGAGAATTGCCAGCAGGAGAAGGCTGAAGTGTCCAAGTCTTGTTTTTATTGCAAGAAGCCAGGGCATGTCCAAAAGAACTGTTGGAAGTTTGCAGCATCAAAGAAGAAGCAGGGAAAAGGTGCTAGTTCCAGGAGTGGAGCAGCAGTTGTGGCTGGGGACAATGACTGCAAAACCCATCAAGCAGCCACAGTGAGTTCAGTCTGGATGCTGGATTCTGGGGCTTCTAACCATATGTGTAACAACAATAAGTTCCTGAAAACTAAGTCTGTGTCAAATGTTCAGTCTGTTGCAATGGCTGATGGTGTTCCCAGAGAGGTAAAACATATGGGTACTGTACATGTTCCTAGTTTTGGGGAAGATTTTGAAAATGTTTTGTGTGTTCCCAAATTGCAGAATTGTCTTGTTAGTGTGTCTGCATTGACTACTGATGGTTATGCTTTGAAATTTGAAGGGGATAAATGCATAATTAGCAAAGGAAACAAGGTATGTGCAAAAGCACAAAAGAAAAACAAATTGTACTTTATGCTTGACAAAGCTGAGTGTGCCAGTGTTAGTAATGTGCCTTTACATGCAGATTGTGCACATTATTTTCACAGAGTGTTTGGTCATATAGGGTTTTCAAATTTGGAAAAGCTGGGACAGGTTTGTCCTGAGTTCAAAATGAATTCTTGTCCTAATCACCTTGATTGTTCTGTTTGCAGTAAGATCAAATTGAAAGCTTTTCCAGTGGCCAAGCAAACAAAATGTGTCACCAAGAGGCCATTTGAGGTGGTACATGCTGATCTGGCTGGGCCTTTAACTAAAACTGTTGGGGGAAGTCAGTATTTTCTTGTAATAGTAGACCGGCACACAAGGTACTCCTATGTGAAAGTCTTGAAGGAGAAAAGTGAGGTTGCTGAAGTCTTCAAAGACTGGGTGAATCAAATAGAGCGCCAATTTGAGTACAAAGTGGGTTCTTTGGTCACTGATAGAGGAGGCGAATTTTTATCTTCTGATCTAAAGAAATGGTTGCAGAAGAAAGGTATACGTCACAACACCACTAATCCTGAAGTTCCACAGGAAGATGGGTTGGCAGAAAGACGTATTGGTGTTTTAAAGCAGATGAAAGACTGTATGTTATTGAATGCTAATGTGTCTGAAAAATTTTGGGGTGAAGCAGTTTTAATGGCTAACCATATAGCAAATAGGGTGTGGAATTCAGCTGTAAAGCAAACACCTTATCAGATGCTACATGGTAGACCACCAAATTTAAAATACCTGAGGGTGTTTGGGCAATTTGCAAATGTGTTTGTGCCAGCAAAATTCAGAAAGAAGGGTGAACGTAAATGGAAAAGGTTGATGTTTGTGGGTTATTCTGGCAACAGTTATAAATTTTACCAGGGTCATGGGAGAATTTTGTTGTCCAGAAGTGCCAATTTTGAGAAACATTCTGGCTGGGAGAGATTGCATTCCAATCAAGAAGTGTTTCTGCGACTGGGGCAAAGTACTGGAAATGGAGGGGTAAGACAGCCCACAATGTCCACAATGTCTCCAGAGGAGGAGAAACCCAGTACTTCACAACACACTCAAACACAGCCAACACTACACACACCCATCACTACAAGTCAGTTTGAAGTTGTGTCAAAGAGGGACACTGAGGTGCAAACTAGTTCAGAAAGTGAGGATGAGAAAGGTAGAACAAAGGTGTTGATTCCTAGGAGGACTCAGAGAGTGAGAAAGCCTCCTGAGAGATTTGTTGTTCAGACTGCAACTGCTTGTTGTGCAGTGGCTGATGAGCCTGAGAGTTTTGAAGAGTTGCAAAGTTTTCCTAAGGAGGAGAAAGAGAAATGGTTTTCTGCTATGGACCAAGAGTTCTTGTCTCTAGTTGAGAAGCAGGTTTTTGATATTGTTGATAGGCCTAAAGACCACAAGGTTGTGGGTTGCAAGTGGGTCTATAAGAAGAAGGAAATGCCTGATAGTAGTCAAAAGTACAAAGCCAGGTTGGTGGCTAAAGGGTTTACACAGCAAAGGTTTGAGAATTTTGACAAAACTTTCTCACCTACTGCAAAGCCAGAAAGTTTGAGATTAGTGCTTGCTTTAGCTGTGAGGCAAGGAAAAGTGGTAAGGCATTTTGATTTTGAGACGGCTTACCTGAATGCTAAGCTTGAGGAGGAGATTTACATGGAACAACCTCCTGGTTTTTGTAGTAATACTGAGACGAAAGTGTGTAAGTTAAATAAAGCGTTGTATGGCTTGAAGCAAAGTGCACGTTGCTGGAATCAGTGTATTCATGCAGAGCTTGAAAGGCTTGGGTTTAAACGAAGTGTTGCAGATGCTTGTGTTTATACTAGAGGAGGGGTAGTTCTTGTGATTTATGTGGATGATCTTTGTGTAACAGCTAATTCAGAACAAGAAGTGCAAGAGGTACAGAAGGAATTGTCTCAGAAGTTCACATTGAAGGACTTGGGAAATCTGAAAGCTTACCTAGGGATAGAGGTAGAGTGGACAGATGATGGCAGATGTCTGTTGAGTCAGAAGAAAAAGATTGAGAGGCTGATTGAGAAGTGTGGATTGCAGGATGCAAAGCCTGTGAAAAGCCCAATGACTCCTGGTTATGCCAGTGCAGAGTCTGCTGAATTGTTTGATAATCCTGAGTTGTACAGAAGTGTGATTGGTAGTTTGTTGTTCATTGCTAACAATACACGGCCTGATGTTTCTTTTGCAGTTGGTTTATTGAGTAGAAGTGCAAATAGTCCAAAGGGGGATGATTGGACAGCTGTGAAACATGTTTTGAGGTATTTGAAAGGTAGCAAGAACAAGAAGCTTGTGTTTCAAGGGAGTGAAGAGAATCTAGTGTGTTACGCAGATAGTTCTTTTGCAAGTGAGGCAGAAAAGAAGTCAATAACAGGACTTGTGATTAAGTTTGCAGGTAGTCCAGTTGTTTGGAGAAGTAGAAAACAGAATTGTGTAGCACTTAGTACTTCAGAATCAGAATTTGCTGCATTGTCTGATTTGTCTGGAGAGATAGTTTGGATTAGACAGTTGTTGAATGATCTGGGAGAAAATTGCACTGAGCCTACTTTGGTTTATGAGGATTCACAATCATGTATTGGGATGGCAGAGGCTGAGAATTTGAAGTGCAGGACTAAGTACATTGGAGTAAGGTACCAGAATGTAAGAGAGTTAGTTCAGAATGGTATCCTAAAGATAGAGTACATTGACACAAAGGATAACCTAGCTGACGTTTTGACAAAAGCACTTTCTGGAGAAAGACATGAACAACTTTCTTGTGCAATTGGTATGGTTCCTTAACTCCACAAAGATATAAATGTAAATACATGGTGTTATTGCACATCTGTACATTTTGGAGGGGCATGTTAAAATATATTTCTAAATTGTATTGAAAATGTTCAGATGTGTCAATGGTTAACTAAGGTTTAAAATGGTTCCTGTTGCAGGCCAGAAAGCCTAGGCCTGGAAGAGCAAGTCTTCAAGGACATGTGCTGAGACATAATATAAACAAATGTGTTATTGTTATGCTCCTGTGTAGCATGGTGACTTCATGGGAAAGAGGTGTGTCCACTTGGTGAGAAGGTTGATCTTTTGAGAGAACAAAGACTGATGTCACATTCAAGCTTCTAGCATGGACTCTGAAAGAGAATAGATGTATAGTAGCCTGCTGTAAAGTGTAAATAGCAACGAAGTCAATAAACCCTCATTTGAGTGAAACTCTGTGTGGAAGTTACTTTGATCCTGAGTAAATGAGAAGACTGCATCTGTTCCAGTTGGTACCAGTTCAAACCACCGGCAGCACGAGACATCACACATCCCAAAGA
>NW_024805149.1:0-4746 GCF_019175285.1 Sceloporus undulatus
TTTTTTAGTACTGTTTCTTGAAGAACACCAAAATTAAGACTCAAAACATGCAAATGGACACCACCCAGGGTCAGGAAGTTTCCCTGCAGACAGTGGGTTGCTAATGAAATAGACACACGTATCCTCCCACTCTGAGGCCTTGTCATTCAGCAATGAACTAACACAGAGATTAACATGTAAATCTCTTCCTCCCAACCAAGGATCACACAAGTATATATACCCCACACACTTCCATATCACCACTCTCTGAAGGTGCCAGCCACAGATGCAGATGAAACTTTAGGAAAAACTCTTCCAGAACATGGCCATATAGCCTGAAAAACACTCAGGACACTATGGACATCGGCTGTGAAAACCAAATTAATGTGATTTCATTTAATTTACCAGAAATATGTTTTGCTTTTTAATACAGTTTTTATACAGAAATAGTACATGAGGACATCTTAGGACAATATCATACAAGGCTTCTATTGCAGGACTAGAGCAAGGTAGTAACATTATTGGGTAGTATTTTACTGCATGACATTGTCTTTCATCTCACTGCTAGTGTATCCTTCACTCAGTTCTGAAACACACCTTGCCATTGATGGGGAAAGCCTGACAATAACTCCCAATAGCACTGATGTCTAGTCCTCCTCATGTGATAATCTCTTCTGTTTCAGAAATAGAAGAGATAACAGGTAAACAAGAGATTCCATTTTAAAATACTAGTCATGTCCTGTCCCCAATGCTATTTCTGGGGGACTTGGAAACTGGTACACACAGAAAAACTCATGACTCGGTTTCTGAAATGCACTCTACATGGGGCTATCCTTGTGCTTAATCCAGAAACTTCAATTAGCATTGAATATTTTATTATTGTTTATTTTAACTGATAAATTTTAATTATAATGTGTTTAATTCTTTTTTTAGGAGGGAACGGGGATATTATATGTACAAGATATTGTATATTGGCATTGTTCTTAGATGTAAGCCACTTTGATTGACCTGTTAGCATGTCATTGTTACATTGCAAATAAATTCTCTTTTTTTCCATCTAACTAGGAATCGAAAAATTAAAAATATCATCTGCACATGCAACTGTAGCCAGTTATGGCTACAGTTGTTTTGGCTGGACTATAATTGGAGTTACAGCTCTTCGTAAATATTGTGAAAACGAGGAATTACATATAGTTTTGGTGGGAGGGGAACCATAATTTGAGTTATTAAACCTATTTGCTTCTGTGGTCTTGTATGAGAAATGCACGGAGGAAGTTGCTGGGGAGGAGGAGGTCATTTCACATGCAACGGAGGTAGATGGTTGAAGGAATATCACAGACAGACGAAGGGAAACAGGAATCGTTCTGGGAGCTTGCAGCTACAGAATTGATTTAAAGATCTCTTTCTTATCAAGGATAATGGAAAACAGCAGCAGGGATGGATTTCAGAAACGGTCCCACACTGCAATTAATATGAATTATGTGTCCCATCTATTTAGATATGAGATCTCTTCAGAACACGACTGCAGATCTACGAAAATACATTGCTATTGGAGCTGTAGGGCTCACAGGTTGGATTCTAGCAATAATTCTGCTTTTGAAGAAACATTGTCCATGTTCTGTGAAGAACTCTGCAAAATCTATTGACTTAGAGAAAGGCACAAGTTCTCCAATCGGCCCATAAAAGATACCGTGGATCCTGGAGACCTACAATAGAGTCTGAAAAAGGCAGAGAACAGAAAACAGCGCAGTTGCATGGACACACTTTTGCATATAGCAAGCAGTCTGTAAAATATAAGCCAAATACATAATTATATGCATACTGAATATCTGGGAGATTTTGTCATTATGTCAATATATGAGCAAACAGTCAGTTTAATGAGGAACTGGGAATCTACACTTCTAAAATGCAGAATGCAGAATTCTAGTTTTTGCTTATACCACTGGTTGGTAAAATCTTTGCTTAGTGAGGAAGGGGAAGCAGCCAATATTCTAGTATTTAAAAATAAGTATTATAATCTATATGTATATAGGGAAACATTATGAGGGAGTGTTTCAACTGAATTTTTTGATTAAGTCTGCAGATACCAAAATCCCTGTCCCCCTTTGGCATGTCTGCCTCAGCTTGAAATGGAATCTGAAGGCCCATTTGCTGGAGGGAGATGGAGTCGGGACACATGACCCCATCCATTCTGCACAATTAGGTCTAGCTCCCGGGAGTGAGTCTTGCCTCTGGAGTAAGCAACCAGGCTGGGAAGACGAAAGAAGAGCAAATGCTTCCTTCCCAAGCCTCTCTCCAACCGAGTTGCCTCCAGAAGGGACAACCAGACTGGCAAGACAGAGGAGGAGGGAGCATTCACTCCCCAATCCTCTTCCCAACCTAATTGCCTCCAGAGGGGGTAACCGGGTTGGAAAAGCATAGGAAGAGTGAATGCGCCCTTCCCAAGCCTTCCCCCAGCCCAGTTGCCGCTGAAGGGGGCAGGCAGGCTGGGAATTAGAGATTCATACAATCTTTCAATCAAAGGCGGGTTACAGACCACCTATTCGGGGCGGCCTGTAACCGGCCCTTTCCCCGCCGGATCGAGGCCTCAGCTGCCACAACGGCAGCCTCTGAG
The DNA here is from genome assembly GCF_019175285.1 of Sceloporus undulatus. Classification (NCBI taxonomy): domain Eukaryota; kingdom Metazoa; phylum Chordata; class Lepidosauria; order Squamata; family Phrynosomatidae; genus Sceloporus; species Sceloporus undulatus. Next base: position 2,594 of record NW_024805149.1, read on the forward strand.
CCCCCAATCTGCTGTTTTCCAGGCCACGTGGAAGCGGCAAAAGGCCACTTCCCTGCGTTCTGGAAAGGGGTATCCTTGGGGTTTCAAGCCCCAAGGACACCCGGCGATGGCGGGGAGGAGGAGAAAGGGGCCATTGGGCCCCTTTCTCCTCTGCATCGCTGGCGCAGCCATCTAAAGGCTGTGTCCAGCAACACAAAGGTGGAAGGAGCTCCGAAACAGCTCCTTCCGGGGCCGCGGAAAGGGTGCCCTAGGCTCCCTCGCGTGGCCCCACTATGTCACTTCCACGCCGCCCCATTTAGAGGGCAAACAATTTGAAGGTTGTGCTTCCTCACCAATTTGCCTATTCTGTCTGTGAGTCCTTTGATGTATGGTAAAAAAATACCTTCCCTTTGGGTGGCTGCTTGTCTTCACTTCTCTGGGTTTTCCTGGGCCTGGCAGCCCTTCTGATGTCTGAGCGGGAATAACCATTGGCCTGTAGAGCCCGGTCCAGATGCTTCAGTTCATCTTCCAAGAAGTGGGGTTCACAGGGCATGGTCTCACTTGTGATTTAAAACGAATTTAAATACAGCAGTTCAATTTAAAGCGATTCAAAATACAGCGAGTGTTATCCCGCTTTTCAATTCGCTTTATTTGTATCGTTCCCATTTACTTAACGTTTTATTTTAATTCGATGTAATTGACCCTGTTTTGTCGCCATTCAAGGCTGAAACGGTGTATATTTAAACCGGTTTTGTTATTTTTTCGTTCACATTCACTTGTTTTGGCTGTCAATCAAAGCGACGTCATCATGACGTCACATTAATTTGGAGTAACATACACCGATGTAGCCTGTACCTGCGTTCCCACTACCTGGCCGTTTTTAATTCATTATAAATTTTGCGGGTTTTTTTTTTTTTTTTAAAGAGCCAATCAGGTAGCCCCAAATTCGCTTTGGCTGCCCCATGGGGAGAGAATCTGTGAGGAAGATTGCTTCCAGGGCTGTCTGGAGAGCCATGAAGTGGGGATATGTCATGCAAAACCCATGCCATAGTTCCTCTGGAAAGAGCCTTGGTAGCCCCAAATTGGCTTTGTCTGCCCCATGGGGAGAGAATCTTTGGGAAGATTGCTCCCAGGGCTGTCTGGAGAGCCATGAAGTGGGGATATGTCCTGCAAAACCCATGCCATAGTTCCTCTGGAAAGAGCCTCGGTAGCCCCAAATTCGCTTTGGCTGCCCCATGGGGAGAGAATCTTTGGGGAAGATTGCTCCCAGGGATGTCTGGAGAGCCATGAAGAGAGGATATGTCCTGCAAAACCCATCCCATAGTTCCTCCAAAGCCCATCTGCTGCTCAGGCAGAGGTGGAAAAAAAATAATAGTTAAAAACGGTGTTCAGTGCCTCTCCTCACTCATCCGTCTATGAAAGAGGAGCAGAGGGGAGGTTGCAATCCACCGGAGGAAAGGCTATTATGCGAATGGAAGAAAATGGCGCTGGCGATGCAGAAAGAGACCAAAGAGGATGACACCCCCAGGCCAACCCATTGCGCTCCGCTCCTCCCATCCAGTTGACCCAATTCAAAGGCCAACAAATCCTGTCCTTCTCTTTAGCTCTTCCTTAAGTATGTACTCTCTATGCAATTTTAAAGGAGAAAAAAAGATTTGTTAAATGTCCCCAAATTTTACCCTCTACTGATCCATGGGTCATAGCTAAATATATAGTTTTGCTCCCCAAACCTGTCTTTGATTTATTTTGAAGGCAACTACTGGAGCCAGTATGGTTGCAAACAGGATGCCTGGCTATACAGATATAGGATGGTAGCACCTGGCATGACAACAGTACATGTGAAAGAGATCTAGGAGTCTTAGGAGACCACAAACTAAGCCTGAGCCAACAGTGTGATGTGGCAGCTAAATAAGCCAATGTGATTCTAGGCTGCATCAATAGGAGTATAGTGTCTAGGAAAGGAGGGAAAGAGAGAGAAAGAGAGAGGGAAAGAGGAGACCAGAGCAGAGAGCAAGAGGGAGAGGGTCTGGCTGCTTCTGCGGGGGGCCTCTAGTGTCATGTCCAGTGGGGCTCCTGTGCTGTCACAATGCAGGAGGCAGGGATGCCCAGGACCTTCTCCTCCTTCCCTCCAGGAGGGAACCCACAAAAGCTCCTCTGTTTGGAGCACCACACCA
>NW_024805150.1:0-1815 GCF_019175285.1 Sceloporus undulatus
TAATTATGGAAATTATCAGTTTTTTATTTCTGTGGATGTAAACTGCGCATGTGTGGATTTAATTTATATAGATATTTTGTTATACGGACTATATACACTTTGTAAACTGCTTTGTACATCAGTAAGTGGTATAGAAATGTACTTGCTGTAGAAATGTACTTGCTAAACCCAGGAATTTCAATTTTATCCATTACATTTCAAGATATGATGCTCCCACTGGATGAAATCTTCTCTAAACATGAGCACAAGTCTTCTGAGCCGCTGCTGCCACTGGACATTCCCATCGTGTTCTACATCCGTCTCAGAGGGGGTGATTTTTGAGAATACTTTTGAACAAATCTCAAAAATCTCCCTCTCCAGGACGGATGTAGGAAGTGATGGAAACGTCTAGCGGCAGTGGCGGCATTCCTCTGTGCAGTAAGATCCATTCTTAGCCCCATCCCATTCTTGTCACGCCTCCTTTTTGGAACCCGACGGGCCCATTCTATGGACCGTGCAATAAAGTTCAAGGTCTGGTTTTTCTCCTTGTCCTCCTCTTCTTGTCCCAGAGCTAAATGGGTTCTGTAGAATGGAGCATAATGATAGATCAAGGGTTGGCTGGTAGGAAAATGAGAACATTTCCTCCCAAGAAATCGTACTTGAAATCAAAGTCCAAGAAAGCTTCCTTATTTTTTAATAAGCAATTCCCACCATTCCCACCATAAAGGTGAAAGATAGTTGGCTGTTGTAAACAACTGCCAATTCTCACTCTGTGCTTGCAACATTCTCCCATCTCTGAGCAACCATACAAAACCACATGCACGTTCAAGGGAAACTATACCCTTTAAAGACCTTTTCATCACTAAGTGTTATTGGAATTAAACACTGAGAAGTATTGTTTTAACTTGAGCATGGTCACAAAGAACATAACAAAAACCTGTATTTGATCAGACTAAGGTGTATAAAATACAAAATTATGTACACACAGTAGCCAACCAGTTGATATGGGAAGTCCATCAACAGCCAAAGAAAAAAAAGAAAAAAAAAGAAAAAAGGCTATTTTCTGCATAAAACCTCACATGCAAATAAGTCCCAAACCATGAATATTTTCCAAAAACTGCAGTTTTCAATGATATTCTTATACAAGGAATAAAATTTCTAAAACTACCTGTTGCTTCTTTCAAGAACAGAATTAGCAAAAAATTACATCCATAGTGTCAGCTATATTTATTGCTGTATTTTCCATTTATCTACATATTTATTTTATCTAAATGATCATGAGACATTTCAACCACCCTCTCTTTTTCTGAGATAGTTTATTCCATTCCTGGGAATAACTTTTTTTAAAAAAAGATAGATGTATTTGCTTGTCATTATATATTCTTTCACTAGGCTGTCTAAAATAAATTACTAAATTAGAAATTCCTAAAGATGTAATTCCTCCTCAGTTTCCTTATCAAAAGAAGTAACAAGTAATTTTAGCAGTTTTCTTCCTGCTATATGGAAGTCTTTGAAAATGGTGCAGTTTTTGAAGCCTATTCACCTTTCAGGACTTCATCCAGCGGGAGAAGGGGAATCCAGCTCCATCTGGCCTTCCCTGAAAGAGGATCCCACCCCTCCATCCACCATCATCCAGTGGGAGAAGGGGAATCCAGCTCCATCCAGCCTTCCCTGAAAGAGGATCCCACCCCTTCATCCACCATCATCCAGAGATGGGGAAGGTGAAGCCATCCCACCTGGAGGGAGTGAAATGGCAGGCCCAACGCCATCGGGCCTATCCTTAAGATATAGAGCCTTCCCTCCAGTCCATCTGCCTTGGTCCAGGCCTCAGAGGGA
>NW_024805150.1:1915-4745 GCF_019175285.1 Sceloporus undulatus
GCAGAATCGGTATGTGGTTTTTTTGTGGGGGGGAAAACCCCACAGAAATATTATGTTTCACATGCAAAAAATGCCATACTCTTTGTCAAACAACCTTGTATAAATTTTGTGCATATGGTAGTTACAGCTCCCCCCCCCCCCCCCGAGGAAATAGCCTTTTGTCCACCCTGTTATTTTATGCAGCATGAGGAATGGCTTCCAGTGTTTCTCAGTCTCTCCTACCGTCTCATTTCTGGATCTCCTTCACTTCTCCCAAACCAGAATACCATTTTCCCAATCCTCCTCCTCTTCCCAATTAATCTCCCTCTCTTCTTCTCCCTCCTTCATCTGCAAAGCTCTCTGCCTCTTTTACTTCTGTTCTCAATCCAATTTCCCCTTCCAGGCTGATCCTATTTCTCTCCTTACCATGCCCATCTGCCAATTTGGTTTTATGAAATCTGCAACTTTTTCAAAAGCAAAGTCAGAGGTTGAAAAGTTCCTTTTAATAAGCAATGTTTCAAGGGCCTCTAAATTAGTTTCCATTTTGGCTATCTATCTATCTATCTATCTATCTATCTATCTATCTATCTATAATGACTACCTATTCATTCAGGGTTAACTTCTAACTATTAACTTATAAAAACACTTTTCCATACATTGAGGTTCTTTTAAAAATGACAGTGACACAGGCTGCTCACTTATGATACAAAACACATTCTCTTGCTCTTTGTCAATATCCATTATAGAGCACAAAGTACAGGGTGAACCAGAACCTTAACCACATGCTACTCTTACTCCATCATTTAGTGGCATCACTCTCCTATAATTATAAAAGTAGCAAAGTTACAGTTATACCACAAATGCTGTAAAGCTATCCCTCACATTGAGCCTGAACACGAGGTCACGATATAATAAGCCAATCCCATTGTATCCTGCCCACAGATTCAGCCCATTTCCACCCTGGCATGTACCTGGTCTGTTTGGTGACAGGCAGATGTTCAAGCACGTGGATACCACCATGCCATTGAGCCAGGATCACCACCTTGCCTATCACTGCTACCACCTTTCTAATTACAAAACCCTGCCATGGCCTGCAAGGACTGAAAGGGAGTGCCTCATTTTACCTGCATGGCCAGTTGCCCCCTTCTGACATCACAGGCCGTGACTGGGGCCTGCAAGTAGCATGACAGCAGCCACAGCTAAGACAGTGTGTGGCTGCTTGGTCTACCAGCTGTTGTAGTGGAGCTTCTGGGAAACTGCCACAAACAGCCAGTCTTTTTAGACTGGACTAAGGGCCAGCTGGGACAGAATTGGGCCAAATCAACCAGAATGGCATCTGGACTACCCATTCCCAGCCCCGGGCTGTTGGCCTGTATCATCTAAACTGGACAATGCCAAGTCAGGGGAAACACAGGCCCATGTGTACAACCTCAAGGTTACAATCATAATGTAACATAATTGTACCCTGGGACAAAGGGAATACATTACTAGTAACTAGTTGTTTCCATGCTCTCAGCAAAGTTATTTTTGTGCACAAACTAGAGATTCACAGCTTGTTCAAATGGTTCATAAACCTATACTAATATTCTCAAAGGCATACATTACAAAATATTTCCATTGTAGTATCATGGTAATCATACTTAATAACCTAGATAAACTGCTACCTCTCTTGCTATTTGGTTGGGTCAGACATTATGAAATCAAATCGTTTCTAGTGTGTTACTGCTTAAAAGCTTTTACTGCAGTGGAGAAATGTGATTGAAGGGCTAAATCAAGTTTCTTTTCCTGAAGAACACCATTTATGTTAACATTTCAGACTACTTAAGGAGTATTGTGTATGAAAGGAACATTACTCAGCAAAGAAACTATTTGCCATTTCACAATTCTATTGCTTCTTATGGCAAGATGGACACTATAGTGCATGGAAATAAAGCTTTTGCTTGCTAATAATGGGAAAACATATTGGTACACCGCAATGTAACTTAGATAATTCATTTTGTGAATATAGAGCTATTCTAGGATCAGTATACCCCTTATTTTCTGCATCACCATCACCATTAAAATCCAAGCAAGGAAGCTCTTTAAGAATTGTATCATTCTAAGAGAAGCAAAGGGAATAAAAATACTTGGAAATGGTTAGAATGGAGTCATTATTGTGCACAGAAGTTGAATCTGGAAAATGTGGGAGAATCTGACATTCTTAGTATTTATTTTAAATAAACTTTCTAGACCTCATGATTGCAAACACAATAAAATAACCTGGAGGGGATGGGACAACCACTATAGCAAAGATAGATTTAAAAACAGACGGGACACAATTCATGGTGGACAAAGCTATCAGTAGCAACCATTTGTAAAGGATGCATATCATTTGCTTGGTATCATCATCATCATCATCATCATCTCCTCCCTTTCTCCCAATAAAGGGACTATGGAAGTGCTATAACACTCAAGTACTGCATGCGAATATAGGCCACTAGTTGGCCACTGCACGAACAGAAAACTAAAGTAGACAACATGCCTCATCATATAGTCTCGGGGGGGGGGGGGGGGGGGGGGCAGTATTATTTATGAATCAACCCAATTGTGAACTTCACTGCTGCCACTAGGTGAGTAATTTAATATGAAAGGACAAGTACATATCATAGAATCACAGATTTACAGAGTTGTAGAGCTGGAGGAGACCACAATGGCCACCCAGTCCAAACCCCTGCCATGCAGGAAATCATAATCAAAGCATCCCTTACAAATGGCTATCTGGCCTCTGTTTAAAGACCTCCAAGGAAGAAGACACCACCATGCTCCAAGGAAGTGTGTTCCACTGTCGAACAGCTCTTACTGTCAGAAAGTT
>NW_024805151.1:0-4744 GCF_019175285.1 Sceloporus undulatus
TATTTTTATCTTTGCTATCGTTCTTTCCTCCTTTCTTTTTCTTAATCCGTACGCTAACCATTTCCCTGGTTTATTTGCATTTTCAAAATGCTGTTGCTTAGACTTTCTTAGTTCGTTTCCTACTTCCTCTGCCAGCTCTAAGGATATCTGATTTTTCAATATTTTACTTTCCATACGTGCTTGCTCATTTTTGGGATTTCTAATTAGTAAACTTTCTTTTTCTTTCAAACTTTTTCTTAATTGCTCAATTTTTGTATTTTTCTTTTGCCTAAAAATTATATTGTATTAAATGACCCCTAAACACTGCTTTCCAAGCGTCCCATACTATATCTGGTGCCGTTTCTTTATTTTAATTCTCTTTGAAATAATTTGTTATTACTCTTTTAGTATTCAATACTATATCTTCATTTCGTAATAAGTCAAGATTCAATCTCCATTTAAAGAAAGATTTCTTATTTGTAAAATCCTTTAGTTCCAGTACTTGTGGGTTATGATCCGAAAGGATCCTAGGCATTATTTCCATCCCTTTAACAAATTTCGCTAATGTTTGTGTAATTAAGATTAGGTCAATTCTAGCCAGGGAATTGTGTCTTGATGAGTAATGAGTATATTCTCTTGCTGAATCATACAAGTGTCTCCAGGTATCTAATAGGTTTATGTTGTCCATTAACCTAAAAAGTGATTTTGGTAGCTTCCCCTGTTTCTCTTTTATAATTTTACTTGAATTTCTGTCCCGTTCTGGGTTTATCTCCCCATTGAAATCTCCTAACACAATTATCTCTTCATATTTTTGTTCTAATAATATGTCTTGTAATTCTTCAAAAAATTTTGCTTTTTTTTCTTGGGGTGTGTAAATTCCCATTAATAAATTTTTTTTCCACTAGTGCAAATTTCAATACCCAAAAGATAACCTTTATTATCATTATAAATTTCCTTAGATTTTACGTAGTCCTTTACATAAATTATTACTCCCTTTTTCCTTTTTTGGTTAGTTGATATGTAACATTTCCCTAGTCTTTTGTCTTCAATATATTTTTTTTCTCCCCTGAGAAATTATTTTGATCTCATTTCTTGTTGGTGGAGATCTTACCTTTAATAAAAAATAACAAAACAAAAACAAAATACATCTCAAAAACATGAAGTCTGCCCAACTCTGATTTAGATAATTTAAAATTAAAATAATTCATATAGTCATATTATCTTGGGACTATACAGTTTTCTCAATGAAAGTTTCATTGAGGATATGAGAAAACAGAACTTGATTCTGTTTAGGAAAGCCACTTTTCTGTGTAGAGAAATGTGCATGCTTGTTTGGACGCACTACTCTTCAGTCTCCATTAGCAAACACAATGCATTTTTGACACTCTTCAAAATGCCAGTGCCTTGAAGAAAATGTGAGTATGGGCCATTTCACATTACACCGTTAAAGCACTTTTACTGCCATGGCTGCATCCTATAGACTCTTAGGGTTTGTGTTTTGGTGTGGACAAACACCTGGTTCTGGATGAGAATTCTAAGTACCCCCTCCTTAAACTGCAAATCCCAGGTTCCCATAGGTGTTGTCATGGCAGTTAAAAAAGTAATGATAGAACTGTAATGATTACATCAAAGAAAATTTGATATATTCTCACCCATTTGCCCAATTAACATTTGAGCTGGCATGATTTTTATCATTGGATTCAAATATAAAGGCATTAGTCAAGAAACCTGATAGATAAGAACCTGACAAGTCCTGTACAACAGAGTTGGGGAAGGGTTTTTTTGTGGGTTTTTCGGGCTATGTGGCCATCTTCTAGCAGAGTTTCTTCCTGACGTTTTGCCAGTATCTGTGGCTAGCATCTTCAGATAATGTTTGCCTGGAAAGGACTTGGCTACATATATTGTGTGACCTGGAAAGGCGGGAGTGATTTGCATGTATATTGTTTGTTACTGGAGAAACGTCAAGAAGAAACTCTGCTAGAACATGGCCACATGGCAATGAAAGCCTTCGACTTCACAGATTTGGGGAAGCTGTCATGCCAAATGTTTTTAGACAACAACATCCATCATCCCTGAAAATTGCCCATACTTTCTGGTTCCAAATGGAGTTAGATTCTGCTATGTAAATGCAATTTTATAGCTGCAGTTCCAAATCTATCAAGTGTTCAAATGGAACAAGGAAGGAGGAGATCAAAAGCATGCAAAAAAGTCACTCTTTCCCCTATACAGTGGGCCTTTGGTATGTGCTGGGGTTTGGTTCTAGAACCCTGCATGGATACCAAAATCCATGGATGGTCACGTCCCATTAAATACAGTGGCATACTAAAATTATATTGCTTATATAAAATGGAAAAATTAAGTATTTTTTTTCTTTTTGAAATCTATATTTTGGGGGATATTTTCAATCTGTAGACATTTGAATTGGTGGATTAAAAAAATCAGTGGATATAGAAGGGCAGCTGTATTGTTTTTCTCCTTCTATTATTTATATGTTGATAGTTCCCACAAAATATGTTTTTAAAAGTAATTTGTATTACACAGTTACTCTTTTAAAATATCTGTACATTAGTCATCTGATCTTCTGGTCATCTGTGTTCCTCAGCATAACTTTCACATTTACCTTCATTTCCTTTAGTTTTTCTGAGGCAATAGCCTAATGGCCTGTAGTGGAATACTACTGTAGTTTCTAGACTCTTTCCTGGAGGTATTTTGTAAATATTGGCCCTAGAGAGATGCAAAGCCAAGGGGCAATTATTAATACTATTAGTGTTTCATTTCTGTTTTCTGTAAACCAATAATTGCCACACTTGTTCTATTATTAATGAAATGTTGTCTCATTTTAAATGAATTGAAGAACAATAGGACTATTTTTACTGAAGAAAGGCAATTATGTGTACAGCTGATCACTACTTCTTTATATATACTACATTTTTGTATGAGAATCACTGCATGAAATGTGCGTGTATGCTTGTCCCCTGTGATAATTGCACATGGGTCCATTTTTTCTGCAGGTGTATCCATTCCCATATATTTACTTTTTAAAATATTTCTATCCCACACATTACCTGAAGATTTCAGGGTAGCTTACAATAAAACAAAATTAAAATGATAAATAATTGCAAAGGTTTAAAATATTAAAAATGTGTTAAGATAGTTTTTCAGTTTAAAAACAGACCCTTTAAAACTGGTTAAAACAATCTTGAATGACATAACTATCAAATATGTGCATCATGTAGGAAAAGCATAGCTAATGAAATGACTCTGTCAGTGATAGTCCAGATTCTACCACCACTGAAGGCAGGAGGAGAAACAGTTCTGAAACTTTGTTGCCTCACTGCTGTTGCTGCTGAATAATCACCTCAGTACTCTGCAGGTACCCTCACCTACTCCCCATATTGCTAAAACTATTATCTTTCTTTACTTTTGAAAGTGAGGCAGAGGGTGGGTGGGGAGACTCTGTGGAGGTCAACAATGGCTTCACAATATTTCCAGTGCTGCTTATCTCAGAGCTAAGTAGTCCACAAATGCATAGCTTAAGGGTCCTTCCTCAGAGGCAGGAATTGTAGGTAGAGTACCCCGAGAGATCAGGCAATCTCCCAAGGCACCTCACACCCACCAGAGCCAAGAATTTGTGGACTAATTTGTTCCAATTGTCCAAAATAAACTGACCTAAAGAGGTGAGGTTGTGAGAAGGGGGGAGACATGCAGTTCACCAGTCCTGGTATTCTTCTACTGAGATAGGCACCTCACTGTACCTAATGTGAAGGCTAGCACTTTGTATGTGTGTGTGTGTGTACACATGCCTTCAAGTTGCCTGTTGACTTATGGTAACCCTGTAAATTCCATAGGGCTTTCTTAGGCAAAGAATACTCAGAGGTGTTTTTGGCAGTTCCTTCCTCTAAAATCTAGCCTACAACACCTGGTAACTAGCCTATAGCACCTGATATTTGTTGGTGATCTCCCATGTAAGTACTAACAAGAGCTGACGTTGCTTAGCATCAAAGATCAGGTGAACTCTGGTGCCTATGGTATATTTAGGCCCTGTAACCTGTAACTATACTAGGTTGCATCTGGGACAGACATGCTTCACCTGTTTCATTGTGAAACCAATGCATTGCAGCAGCAAAATGTATCTGTAGCACCAAGTTCTAGCTTATTTTTAAATCTAGCTTGAGTTTGCCTGAGAATCTTGAATTAAAAGACATGTAAGTCAAAACATCTCATGATAATTGTTTCCAGGAGTTACATCAACAGCTTGATTGACATAGTTCTCATCAATAGACATGAGCTGGGCATGTTTATGTCTTTGAATAAAGTACTTTACCATGACATGAAAATATAAACTAGTCACTACTTATGGAGAACAGTTTGAGAAGCAGAATGGTTCAAACCTAAAGGTGATATAAACTATTTCCAAATTCCCCAACCATTATGCCCCATCATGACCAACTTGATCCATAATTTCTCCTTCTTTACATTCCCAGGTTTACCAGTTTGGGATGGAGAAGACTGATGAATCATCAAAAAGGCTTTTAAAATCAGAGGGCTCCATTCAGTTCACTCTGAACTGAAAACCTCTGAGCATTGAAACACTGCAATACAAGAAATCCCTGTTTATCTGACAGATTAGGAATTGGAGGACTGTTAAAAAGTGGAATTGGTTGAAACACGGAGCACGTTTTTTTTAATAAGCTTGCATATGCATTTTGGCCACTCAAAATGTTAATAACACACTAGAATCATAGAATCATAGAATCATAGAGTT
>NW_024805152.1:0-4743 GCF_019175285.1 Sceloporus undulatus
CTGTGAGACTTTGGGAATACTCTGGCCAAAAATCCACAACAAACTTCAGATGAAGCAGAAAATTTATTGATAGAATTGGAACAAAGTATCCTTGCCACGTCTTTGCCAAAACTGAAGACCCAGAATGAAATCAGAACCTTAAGATTCCCTCCAACCCCTCCCATTGAGTTGTTTCCCAGCGCCTTTCCCTTTGATGTAGGAACCTTTCCTTTGATTTGTAAAATGGAGGTGGGGGTTTGACCATTTGGTTCCTGTATACCGGATTGGGCTCAGATTCCCAATTGCCCCTCATAATTTACCTGCTGCCATGTACTACGTGACCATCCGGCTCGTTCCCCATGGAACCCTTCCCCACTCATTTCAAAGTTGCTGCCTATTTGGTTATGTATCTATCTATCTATCTAGCTATGCATCTGTCTGTTCATCTATCCCTCTATCTGTCTGTCTGCTTGTCTGACTGTCTGACAGTTTATCTATTCATCTCTCTAACTATCCATTTATCCCTCTAGCTGTCTGTCCATCTATCTATCTGTCTGTCTGTCTGTCTGTCTGTCTGTCTGTCTATCTCTCTATCTAGCTATCTAGCTATCTAGCTATCTGTCTGTCTGTCTGTCTGTCTGTCTGTCTGTCTATCTATCTCTCTCTCTCTATCTATCTATCTATCTATCTATCTATCTAGCTAGCTATCTATCTATCTATCTATCTATCTATCTATCTGGCAGAAGACACCCTGAATACTTAATTGAAGGTGGATTCTGACAGTCTGCCTCCCCAAGCCCTATCGCCCTCCTTTTGGCTTGTCAGGATAAGCCATATGGAACTCTTTAACCAACTTATCAGCATTTACATCTTTTACGTTCACCCATTCAGCCATGTCTACAGGGAAATGTTTCCACTGCACCAAATATTCTAATTGCCCCCGCATCATTCTAGAGTCCAACACTTTTACAATTTCAAAATGCTCTTCTCCTCCAATCAGCAGAGGCAGTGGTTCCATTTTTTCCTCGTCTTCGTTACTCCTCCCAATCGCTGGTTTCAATAAACTGAAATGGAAAACATTGTGTAAATGTTTATACATTTTTGGGAGGTCTAACTCGGCCGTCACCTCTGTGATTAGCCGTTTGACCTTAAAAGGTCCCACAAACTTAGGTCCCAATTTTTTGCAAGGCAGCCGACACTTCAAGTTTTTTGTCGATAGAAAAACTTTGTCCCCCGCTTTGATATCCCAACTTGGTTTCCGGTGTTGATCCGCGAACCTTTTGTAGTCTAGCTTAGCTTGCTTTAGAGCATCTTCAACCTTCCCCCAATTGTCTCTCAATAGTTGGCTCCAATTCCCCACTGACACTGGATCCTCCGGGGCTGGAGTTAGTTGAGGGATGACTCTTGGCTCATAGCCATATACCGCCTGAAATGGTGACACCCCCGTACTGGCGTGTATTCCCATGTTAAACGCTACCTCCGCGTGAGCCAACAAGTCCATCCAGTTGTCTTGTAGGTGGTTTACATTGTCTGCAATGCCTCTAAGTTCCGGTGATCTGTCCATACTTCGAAGGGGTGGGGGGCCCCCTCCAGGAATTGCCTCCACGTGTCTAAGGCCCACTTAATAGCAAATGATTCCCGTTCCCAGCATGGCCAAAGGGCTTGCGTCGAATCAAACTTCTTGGAGGAATAGGCACAAGGTCTGAGCTGACCCCCCTCATCCCGCTGCAATAACACTGCTCCCACTGCTGCTTCCGAGGCATCCACCTGCACTACGAAAGGCTGTTCGGGGTCAGGGTGCTTAAGTATTGGCTCTGAGCTAAACAACTGCTTCAGCGCTTCAAACGCCCTAGTGCACTCTGGAGTCCAGTTAACTTTATTAGATGGCTTGGGTTTCTCCGTCCCTGGGGGGGTCTGCCCTCGCTGCTTTCTCCCTTCCCCCTTAGAGGTTTTTAATAGATTAGTAATAGGTAATGCCACTTGAGCAAAATCAGGGATGAATTGTCTATAAAAGTTTGCAAATCCCAGGAACCTCTGCACCTGCTTGCGCGTCTTGGGTTCAGGCCAATTCAGAACGTCTTGGACCTTGTGGGGGTCCATGTGCAGTCCCTGAGTAGACACCCTGTACCCCAGAAAGTCAAGTGTATCTGTGTGGAAGTGGCATTTGGACAGTTTCACATACAATTTGTGGTCCAGCAACCTCTTTAGCACCTTTCTGACTAGCTGTACATGGCTATTCAGGTCCTGGGAATAGATCAAAATGTCATCTAGATACACTAGCACTCCTTCAAATAGCAGATCATGCAATACTTCATGTACAAGCTTCATGAAACAAGAAGGACCTCCCGAAAGCCCAAACGGAAGGACCAAATATTCAAACGCCCCCAAAGGACAATGGAATGCGGTTTTGTACTCATCTCCTTCCTTGATTCTTACTCGGAAGTAAGCATCCCGCAAATCCAACTTCGTGAAAATCTTCCCTGTGGATAGCCAACTCAGCATATCCTTCATCAGGGGAAGTGGGTATTTACTGCAGGTGCTTATGGCATTCAGGTTTTTATAGTCCGTCACCAGCCTCAAAGTCCCATCCTTCTTTTCCCTGAAAAATACTGGGCCCCCGAAAGGCGAGCTGGAAGGGCGAATAAACCCCCTGGCCAGGTTTTTCTCAATGAATTCCTTGAGTGTACTCATTTCCCGGGGTGTCATGGGATACATTTTTGGTTTGGGTGGGGCAACCCCTGGGTTCAGTTCTATTGCGCAGTCTGTGTCCCTGTGAGGGGGCAGCACATCACATTCCTTTTCTTCAAAAACATCCCCCAAATCCCGATATACCTCTGGGAACCCTAACAGAGGTCGGGCCCCGGTCCCTGCGCTCATGGCACAGGGGCCCCTCATTTGTATTGTTAAGGCTTGGTTATCCTCGGCGGACGAGTGTCCCTTCAACCTCAGATGCTGCTTGCAGCCTGGGTCGTTAAAAGTCAACAGCCTGTTCCTCCAGTTAATAGCAGGATTGTGCTGCGCCAGCCAGTCTATGCCTAGCACCAAGTCCCAGCCCTGAGTTGCTCCAATTACGAATTGTATGGTTTCCTGGTGTCCAGCAATTTTCAACGTTAAAAGTTCTGTTTGTGTCCTACTGGGCACCCCCCCCCATCATGGAGCCATCCATCTGCATGAACGGGATCTCCTCAGGTAGGGGCTCTTGGTTAATTCCCCATTCCTGCACAGTTTTAGGGCTCATTAGGCACCTGGTGCAGCCCGAGTCCAAGGCTGCCAGCAAAGTTCCCATAGTTCCTTTGCGCTTGTGCCCAAGTTTCACTTCCAAAAAATAAATGGGCACTCCCCCACTCACCACAGTTGGGATGTTCCCGTCCTGGTCTGCATCCTTCTGGTGCGCCTCAAAACGTGGAGCTCCAGTTCCTGGGTGGGTAACTTGCCCCGCAGTCTCCCTTCTTGCTCCCCCTCCGGAGCTCGACGGCGCCTTGCCAGTGGCCTTGTCGCCGGCCTTTTCTGGACACTTGGCGATGAGATGTCCCTTCATGCCACAAGCCAAGCAGAGCCCCAGCCTCATCCTGCGCTGTCTCTCAGACTCCCTCATCGGTTTTGGGTGCTGTGGAGCGCATCCTCCGGAGGACTTTACCATAGTCTTGCCCTGTTGAATAGCCGCCCGCTGTTTGGCCAGTCGCACTCGCTCCTTGGTGGTCTCAGCTTCTCCAGCCCACCGCATCCATTCCTGCAGCCCCTGTGGGTTCCCTCTCATCAGCACCCACTCTAGTAGTTCGGAGTTGAGTCCGTCCTGAAACTGACGAACCAGCATGGGCTCTGGGAAATCTGGGATCTGCGCGGCCACGCTTCTAAACTCTAACACATACTCCCCCACGGATCGCTTGCCTTGTTGCAGTGTCATGAATTTAGTTTTAGCGCGGTCTACTCGGAAGGGATCCTCAAATCGTGCTCGAAGCGCTGTCATGAAGGCCCCCAAGTTCTGCAGCTCCGGAGCCCGGCAGTCGTAGAGCTGCACCAGCCACTGGGCCGCCTGGCCCTCCAACCTTCTAGCCACGCAGCGCACCTTTTCCCCTTCATCCGGGAAGTAGTCTCCTCTGGTCCTCATGTGTCCCGCCACCTGAGCCAGGAAGAAAGGGAGCTGTTCCGGATCCCCGTTAAATTTGGCTTCCAGCTTGCTAGCCAGGAGCTCCCTCAGCGCCTCAGTTTCTCCTCTCCCCCTCCTGGGGCCCGCGTTTAACCCGCCGTGCCGTGAGTGGGGTCGCGAGGTAGTCTCTGCCTCCTCGTCGCTCTCCTCCTCCGAGCCCTCGCCGAAGGCATCCGTCGCCGGCTTGGGGGTGGAGTGATCCTCCCGCTGCCCTGACTCTCTGGTGGTCAGTTGCGACATCAGGGATTTCAGTTCCCTCAAATCCTCCTTAAGGCCCGCCACCTCATCTGCCAGGTTTTCCTCCCTTGGCGCTCTCAGCATGGCCTCTCCCACAGCTTGGTCCCAAGCTGTTACTCTGCCGGCTCTGCGGCGTTTCCTCTCGTCCTCCGGGAGTGGGAACCACAGCTCCTCCGGTAGTCCGCCTCCCTCGCCCTTTTGCTTGGGTCTGGCTCCCCGCTGCTCAGCGCCCTCGAGAGTTTTCTCCCACTCCGAAATCTCTCCTGAAGTAGCTGGCACCTTTCCTAGTGGCGGAGATTCCATGGTCGTCATTTTGTGAGGAGTTTTGGCAAACTGTGAGACTTTGGGAATACTCTGGCCAAAAATCCACAACAAACTTC
>NW_024805153.1:0-1563 GCF_019175285.1 Sceloporus undulatus
AAAGAGGGAATTACAAATTCATAACAATGAACCTGAATAAATATAAAATTCTTTATAAATGGGAAAAGCTGGAGGGAATCTCAGTAAAAAGGAACCGAAAAAGGTTCAAACTGAACACGGATCAAAAAGCAAAAGATTTCTGGATTAAATATGGCAAGAGGATTGAAAATGGACCTGGAAGAAGAAATGACAAACGAAGTGATGATATAGACCAAAACAATGAACAAAATGGGAATCTAAACAATTACATGGAACCAGGACAGATTGACAGTGAAGAAGATTAACAGGACGTCAATCCAAATCTAGAGGAAGAAATAAAAGATGATGATGAGAGGAATGCGACAGAGGAGAGACCGAATAGAAGAGGAGTTAAAGGTACATATGATAATATTAGAACCTAATAAAGGGGAAAAGAAGGGAAACTAGAAACCCCAACACATTTGAATATGGACATTTTATCATAGAATATAAAAGGATTAAACTCACCTATAAAGAGAAAGAAAATATATCACTACAGTATTTAGGGAAACTTAAGAAAGATGTTGTCTGTTTACAAGAAACCCACATAAGGCAAAAGGATATTAGATTATTAAAGAACAAGAAATTAGGGAATCAACAAAAAAGAAAAAGGGGATTGTGATGTATGTAAAAGAGACGATTACAGCAAAGGAAGTGTTCATTGATGTAAAAGGCCATTATCTTGGGGTTGAAGTGAACCTCCAGGGCAAAAAATATTATTGGTTGGAATATACGGCCCCCAGGAAAAAATATCAATTTTTTTCAATCAATATATAATTTGATGACAGACTTAGATTACACAGCAATAATAATGATGGGGGACTGGAACGCTGTAATTAACCCTTTACTGGACAGACCTTGTAGTAAAGCCAGGAAAAAGAACCAAGGAAAACTCTCCATGTCCTTTTTTAAACTGATGGAAAATCAAAAACTAGCAGATGTTTGGAGACATCTCTTTTGGAGGGGCAAAGATTACACCTTTTTCTGACAGACATAAGACTTTTTCTAGGACTGACTTTCTTTCAGCTACCAAAACATTAGCTGTGCAAATTTTGGAAATGGAAATTTTACCAAAATCCTATAACCATGAAAGTTAAGAAAGCTAAAAAGTCATTTAATTGGTCACTGAATGAAAAACTACTACAATTTCCTAAAAATGTAGAGAAGGCAAAACAGACTCTTAAATGGTATTTTGAAGGAAACGTGGGGAAAGACACTGATCATATAACAAATTGGGAAGCGTCGAAAGCTGCGTTAAGAAGTATTTTTATAAAACTTAATGTGGAATACAAGAGAAAAAGCCAAGAAAAGACTCAGAAAATTCAAGAAGAGCTGAAGGAGAAGGAAGAGGCTCTTCAAAAAAACCCAACTGATGTAAAGAGAAATAAAGAGATTAAACTCCTACAAAAACAACTCTCTATTATGGTAATTGAAGAGATGGAGAACAAGCTTAAATATCTCAAATTAAATAACAAACCGGGGAAGCAGTTATCTTATAAACTTAGGGAAAAGAAAGGAAGGAAGATGATAATGGAGATTCAAGTT
>NW_024805153.1:1663-4743 GCF_019175285.1 Sceloporus undulatus
CCCCAACTGATGTAAAGACAAATAAAGAGATTAAACTCCTACAAAAACAACTCTCTATTATGGTAATTGAAGAGATGGAGAACAAGCTTAAATATCTCAAATTAAATCATTTCCAACAGTCTAATAAACCAGGGAAGCGGTTATCTTATAAACTTAGGGAAAAGAAAGAAAGGAAGATGATAACGAAGATTCAAGTTCGTAAGAGGATGGTCACAGAACAAAGCAAAACAAAAAAGGCTCATCATAAATTATATGGGAAATTGTATAACCAAGAGGAAGAAGATTTGGACAAGATGAATTCCTATTTACAAAACACTGAACTACCATTTGGGGGAGACGTTTGTATCACAGTTGGCAGTTTGAGGCCTTCAGGGGAGAGAGAGAGACTGAGGGGAAGAGAGGAAGAGGTCCTGGAGGGAGGGGGCCTTGGGAGATATAGGGCCTTCCTCAGATATTTGGGGTTTGCTTTCTAACAAAGGGGTTTCTGGCCTCATAAAGGATTGGGGCAAACTGAATCTGAAAGGCAGTAGTAGCCTTTCCTCTTGCCAATGGGATTTACAGTGCATTCCCTGGACTGTATCTCCCATCATCCACATGGCCAGAGAGAGGAGGAGCCTGCCCTGCATAGGGCTGCCATTTCATGGGTCTTAGGGTTTGGGAATGTGTGCCTTTGGCCAGTGTCCATGTGGCTGGGGCTCCAGGGTCCCTCAGTCCCTCCTGCCTTCTTCCATATTAACTGCAGGAGGAGCCTGTGAGGGTGGGGCAGCGGGCGGGGCCTTCCAGCTCCTCTGCCCCCATTGGCCAGAATGAAGAAGGGGAGGAGCTTCTGCCTCTCTATTTAGCTCTGCGCAAAGAAGAGTGAGCAAGGAGCAGAGAGTGAGAAGGGGACAGAGAGAGACAAAGAAGGAAGGAGAGAGTGAGAAGTGGACAGAGAGAGACAAGGAGGAAGGAGAGGGACAAGGCCTTGAAGTGGTAGGTTTAACTACTGCTCTGAGGCCTCAAACTGCCAAGCGCTGAGGAAGAGGAGGCCATTTTGTGTTCTGGCGGCCATTTTGTTCTGCTTGTGACTGTGTAGAATATTGTTCCAGAACCTTCTCTGAGGCCTCAGTTGAACAGAGGCTTCTCTTTCTCTCCTGAAGCTCCAGAGTCAGAAGGAGGCTCCTATCTAATTCCTCTTGAGAGTTTGTCCATTTTGCTTGTTTGTTTGTTGTTTTTTCTGTTTTTTTAAATATTGCTTTGGATTTAATACTTTTTAAGGAGGGGAGGGTACCAGGGATTTTATATGTTTTGTATTTTTAACTTTGTTAGCCACCTCAATTGTTCTCAGAGGGCCGGGATACAAATAAATATTATTATTATTATTATTATTATTATTATTATCATGTCCCAGAACGCTTAAACTATCCATCTTCTTTTGAAGGTATTTTCTTTAGTTTTTGCCATCTTCTGAGCATACACTATTCTTGCAGATGACAACCATAGAAAATAAATAAACAACCATGTTTTTCTATTATATTAAGCAAAGAATTTCAGGCGAGAATTTAAAAGATATAGTTACAACTTTCTTAAATTCAAAATAATAAATAAATAAATAAAACTTTTATTTATATCCTGCTTTTCTGTTACAAGACAATCAAAGCGGCTCACAACATATTAAAATCCAGATTTACAGAATTATGTCCCAAATTCCCCCTCCCTTAAAACAGGATTAAACATGTACAATTAAAATATCTATTAAAAACACAATTAAAAAACACAATAAAAATATAACAAGGACAGAGCGGTGGGCTGATACATGATGTGGGGGGCAGTCGTTCTGTGGCCTGGCATTTTTATTCAGGAAAGGCCTGCCGGAAGAGATCCGTCTTGACAGCTTTTTAAAAGCTATCTAAGCTGGCAATTTGACGGATCTTGTCTGGCAGACCGTTCCATAGTTTGGGAGCAATTGCAGAGAAGGCCTCTGGGAGAGAGCAGTTAGTCTGGTTTTTAAAGGCTGCAATAGGTTCCTCCCAGAGGACCTGAGGGTGCAGTGGGGCGGATTATATGGAAGCAGGCGATCCCTCAAATAGGTTGGACCCAAGCCATGTAGGGCTTTAAAGGTTATAACCAACACCTTGCACTGTGCCCGGAAACTAATAGGCCCGGAAACTAATAATAAATCAAGTTCCAAAATTGTATCTCTTTCCCAAAGTCCACCACATTTGATAGATTGAGCCCTGCTCCTTTTCACATTTCCAACACAAATTACTGCAATTCTTATACATCTTGCTTATTCTCTCTGGTGTTAAATACCAACAAAAATGTTTTATAATAACTCTCTGTTTGATGTTTTGGCTGCAAGTATAGTTCAATCTTTTTTTCCAAGTGTATTCCCACTGGTCTAATTCAATTACAAAACCAAAGTTTTGAGACCATCTGATCACATTTTCTGTATTAACTTCCTCTTATGTACAGATTTTAAGAATACAATTATAAAGTCTTGCTAATAAGGCATCTTTATTCAACATTATTTCCTGTTCTAGATCAGAGTCTGATTTGCAAATACCGTATTGATTTTTATCCATTAGGAAGAGCTTTCTTAATTGTCTGTAAAAGAACCATGAAAGATCATAACCCTGATCATTAGGATTTTCTCTTGTCTTTATTCTATAACCAGTTCTATCTATTTGCATTGAGTCCTTATAGGAGACCCAATTTGCGTCCTTTTTTGAATCTGGTCTCTTTTCGCAGAAACTTCATCTTGGCCCAGTTTTGGGGCACCTTTTGCTGAAAGATACCCAAGAGCAAGACCACCAGGACCCCTGCCCACCTGATGGCCGACACAGAGGCCAAGCGGAGGGAGTTGGGCTCCAAGAGAAAGAGGATGCAGAGACACAAGAACTCTTTGGTGAGTCGAGGTTCTTGACTATTAGTTTCATCTGTGTCACTGCTGGGCCAGTTCATGAAAACAAGAGGAGAACATACTCTCCTGATTTACCAGAGACAGTCCTGGTTAATCCTCTGTCACCCCATTTTTTCAGGGGCTTTTAAAAATGTCCTGGTTGCTCTCTCATCCTCCCACTTTCCCCCTTCTCAGCTCA
>NW_024805154.1:0-4743 GCF_019175285.1 Sceloporus undulatus
CATGCTGATCTGGCTGGGCCTTTAACTAAAACTGTTGGGGGAAGTCAGTATTTTCTGGTAATAGTAGACAGGCACACAAGGTACTCCTATGTGAAAGTCTTGAAGGAGAAAAGTGAGGTTGCTGAAGTCTTCAAAGACTGGGTGAACCAAATAGAGCGCCAATTTGAGTACAAAGTGGGTTCTTTGGTCACTGACTGAGGAGGCGAATTTTTATCTTCTGACCTAAAGAACTGGTTGCAGAAGAAAGGGATACGTCACAACACCACTAATCCTGCAGTTCCACAGGAAGATGGGTTGGCAGAGAGACGTATTGGTGTTTTAAAGCAGATGAAAGACTGTATGTTATTGGATGCAAATGTGTCTGAAAAATTTTGGGGTGAAGCAATTTTAATGGCTAACCATATAGCAAATAGGGTGTGGAATTCAGCTGTAAAGCAAACACCTTATCAGATGCTACATGGTAGACCACCAAACTTAAAATACCTAAGGGTGTTTGGGCAATTTGCAAATGTGTTTGTGCCAGCAAAATTCAGAAAGAAGGGTGAACGTAAATGGAAAAGGTTGATGTTTGTGGGTTATTCTGGAAACAGTTATAAATTTTACCAGGGTCATGGGAGAATTTTGTTGTCCAGAAGTGCCAATTTTGAGAAACATTCTGGCTGGGAGAGATTGCATTCCAATCAGGAAGTGTTTCTGCGACTGGGGCAAAGTGCTGGAAATGGAGGGGTAAGACAGCCCACAATGTCCATAATGTCTCCAGAGGAGGAGAAACCCAGTACTTCACAACACACTCAAACACAGCCAACACTACACACACCCATCACCACAAGTCAGTTTGAAGTTGTGTCAAAGAGGGACATTGAGGTGCAAACTAGTTCAGAGAGTGAGGATGAGAGAGGTAGAACAAAGGTGTTGATTCCTAGGAGGACTCAGAGAGTGAGAAAGCCTCCTGAGAGATTTGTTGTTCAGACTGCAACTGCTTGTTGTGCAGTGGCTGATGAGCCTGAGAGTTTTGAAGAGTTGCAGAAGTTTCCTAAGGAGGAGAAAGAGAAGTGGTTTTCTGCTATGGACCAAGAATTCTTGTCTCTAGTTGAGAAGCAGGTTTTTGAGATTGTTGATAGGCCTAAAGACCACAAGGTTGTGGGTTGCAAGTGGGTCTACAAGAAGAAGGAAATGCCTGATAATAGTCAAAAGTACAAAGCCAGGTTGGTGGCTAAAGGATTTTCACAGCAAAGGTTTGAGAATTTTGACAAAACTTTCTCACCTACTGCAAAGCCAGAAAGTTTGAGATTAGTGCTTGCATTAGCTGTGAGGCAAAGAAAAGTGGTAAGGCATTTTGATTTTGAGACAGCTTACCTGAATGCTAAACTTGAGGAGGAGATTTACATGGAACAACCTCCTGGTTTTGGTAGTGATACTGAGACGAAAGTGTGTAAGTTGAACAAAGCATTGTATGGCTTGAAGCAAAGTGCACGTTGCTGGAATCAGTGTATTCATGCTGAGCTTGAAAGGCTTGGATTTAAAAGAAGTGTTGCAGATGCTTGTGTTTACACTAGAGGAGGGGTAGTTCTTGTGATTTATGTAGATGATCTTTGTGTAACAGCTAATTCAGAACAAGAAGTGCAAGAAGTACAGAAGGAATTGTCTCAGAAGTTTGCATTGAAGGACTTGGGAAATCTGAAAGCTTACCTAGGGATAGAGGTAGAGTGGACAGATGATGGCAGATGTCTGTTGAGTCAGAAGAAAAAGATTGAGAGGCTGATTGAGAAGTGTGGATTGCAGGATGCAAAACCTGTGAAAAGTCCAATGACTCCTGGTTATGCCAGTGCAGAGTCTGCTGAATTGTTTGGTAATCCTGAGTTGTACAGAAGTGTGATTGGTAGTTTGTTGTTCATTGCTAACAATAAACCGCCTCCTGTTTTTTTTTTTGCAGTTGGTTTATTGAGTAGAAGTGCAAATAGTCCAAAGGTGGATGATTGGACGGCTGTGAAGCATGTTTTGAGGTATTTGAAAGGTAGCAAGAACAAGAAGCTTGTGTTTCAAGGGAGTGAAGAGAATCTAGCGTGTTACGCAGATAGTTCTTTTGCAAGTGAGGCAGAAAAGAAGTCAATAACAGGAATTGTGATTAAGTTTGCAGGTAGTCCAGTTGTTTGGAGAAGTAGAAAACAGAATTGTGTAGCACTTAGTACTTCAGAAGCAGAATTTGCTGCATTGTCTGATTTGTCTGGAGAGGTAGTTTGGATTAGACAGTTGTTAAGTGATCTGGGAGAAAATTGCACTGAGCCTACTTTGGTTTATGAGGATTCACAATCATGTATTGGGATGGCAGAGGCTGAGAATTTGAAGTGCAGGACTAAGTACATTGGAGTAAGGTACCAGAATGTAAGAGAGTTAGTTCAGAATGGTATCCTAAAGATAGAGTACATTGACACAAAGGAAAACCTAGCTGATGTTTTAACAAAAGCACTTTCTGGAGAAAGACATGAACAACTTTCTTGTGCAATTGGTATGGTTCCTTAACTTCACAAAGATGTAAATGTAAATACCCGGTGTTATTGCACATCTGTACATTTTGGAGGGGCATGTTAAAATATATTTCTAAATTGTATTGAAAATGTTCAGATGTGTCAATGGTTAACTAAGGTTTAAAATGGTTCCTGTTGCAGGCCAGAAAGCCTAGGCCTGGAAGAGCAAGTCTTCAAGGACATGTGCTGAGGCATAATATCAACAAATGTGTTATTGTTATGCTTCTGTGTAGCATGGTGACTTCATGGGAAAGAGGTGTGTCCACTTGGTGGGAAGGTTGATCTTTTGAGAGAACAAAGACTGATGTCACATTCAAGCTTTTAGCATGGACTCTGAAAGAGAATAGATGTATAGTAGCCTGCTGTAAAGTGTAAATAGCAACAAAGTTAATAAACCCTCATTTGAGTGAAAATCTGTGTTGAAGTTACTTTGTTCCTGAGTAGCTAAGAAGACTGCATCTGTTCCAGTTGGTACCAGTTCAAACCACCGGTAACAAGAGACATCAACCATCCCAAAGATTTTTTTCTCTAACAAGTGGTAGCAGAGGATGGTTGCCGAGATGGTTTGCCTGAGGATGGTTCCCAGGATGGTTGCCAAGCTGGTGTGCTGAGATGGTCTTCTGGAGGGTTTGCTGTTGCTGATGTTCCTGTTCCACTGAGAGTCTGCTGTGGAGTTTTTCTTCCAGCTGTAAGTTTGCTCTGTGTTGTTCATCTGTCCTGTGCCGGGAGGCAAATGGGAAGATAACAGTGTTTGTTGGACATTTTGCTGGGGCTCTTGGCTGTGTTGCCGTTTGCTTTAAGTCATGGAGGCGGCAGCAAGATTTCCCAAGCTAAACAACAACAATTACAGCTCTTGGGCTGTTTACACAGAAGCGCTGTTGGTCCGTGAGGGTCTCTGGCGTGTGGTGGAACAAGGTCCTACTGATGCTACACGTGCTGATGATTCAAGGGCACGAGCTACAATTTTACTCACTGTTGAGCCTAACCAGATTAATCATGTGAGGCTTAAGACTAGTGCTAAAGCAGTCTGGGACACTTTGAAGAATGTGCATGAAAGTAGCACTGCCTTGTCCAGGATGCTCTGTTGCAAAAGGTTATATGCTTGCAAGATGCAAAGTAACCAGGATCCTGAGAAGCATTTAGAGGAAATGCATGACCTGTTTGCACAAGTGCAGCTGAGAGGTGTCACCTTGCCGGAGGAGCAAAAGGCATACATCTTGCTTGGGAGTTTGTCCCAAGACTATGAGCATGTATTGCATAGCTTCCAAGGGATGGCTGAAGACCAGATGACTGCTGAGTTGGTGTCGGCGCGCGTCTTGGAAGAGAGCCAGCGACGGAAGTCTGAAGGGCTCCAGAGGCAGCAGCGACAGATACCAAAGGTCTTCAAACCACCAGAGGTTGTGGAGAATTGCCAGCAGGAGAAGGCTGCAGTGTCCAAGTCTTGTTTTTATTGCAAGAAGCCAGGGCATGTCCAAAAGAACTGTTGGAAGTTTGCAGCATCAAAGAAGAAGCAGGGAAAAGGTGCTAGTTCCAGGAGTGGAGCAGCAGTTGTGGCTGGGGACAATGACTGCAAAGCCCATCAAGCAGCCACAGTGAATTCAGTCTGGATGCTGGATTCTGGGGCTTCTAACCATATGTGTAACAACAATAAGTTGCTGAAATCTAAGTCTGTGTCAAATGTTCAGTCTGTTGCAATGGCTGATGGTGTTCCCAGAGAGGTAAAACATATGGGTACTGTACATGTTCCTAGTTTTGGGGAAGATTTTGAAAATGTTTTGTGTGTTCCCAAATTGCAGAATTGTCTTGTTAGTGTGTCTGCATTAACTACTGATGGTTATACTTTGAAATTTGAAGGGGATAAATGCATAATTAGCAAAGGGAACAAGGTCTGTGCAAAAGCGCAAAAGAAAAACAAATTGTATTTTATGCTTGACAAAGCTGAGTGTGCCAGTGTCAATAATGTGCCGTTACATGCAGATTGTGCACATTATTTTCACAGAGTGTTTGGTCATATAGGGTTTTCAAGTTTGGAAAAGCTGGGACAGGTTTGTCCTGAGTTCAAAATGAATTCTTGTCCTAATCATCTTGATTGTTCTGTTTGCAGTAAAATCAAATTAAAAGCTTTTCCAGTGGCCAAGCAAACAAAATGTGTCACCAAGAGGCCGTTTGAGGTGGTGCATGCTGATCTGGCTGGGCCTTTAACTAAAACTGTTGGGGG
>NW_024805155.1:0-4743 GCF_019175285.1 Sceloporus undulatus
CATTGTCAGACTACCATTACAAATATAACATGATTCTGGGCATACAAAGTAACAAAAATTAGTACAATCATTAACAAAAGTATTAGCATGATAGTACATAATAGCAGAATGACCAAAATTAGCTTACCCACGTCTCCAACTCACTACAAGCACTAAGCACTGCCAGGCTGAACACCAGAGAGCATAGGAGGAGAAGTGCAGGAGTGCAGCCATATGACTAGATAATCCATAGAAGGATTTGGCCAGAAGTTTTTCTTAGAGCGCTTCAAACTTTCTTAAGAGAAATTTCCTCACTGCCCATTAACTAACAACTTTGCAGTTGAATTAATTAATTAATTAATTAATTAATTATATGGTTGGTATATAATAGTATATCAATTGGCAATGTTCAGCAGAGGATTCTAAATCCATCTGCCTTGTGGAAGAGGCCCAACTCACTACAAGCACTAAACTTTGCTGATAGGCCAAGATCCTATACACTTGTAGCATAGCATATGCCACAGTAGTTAAACAACACCCCAAAACTGTGCAACCAATTGCTCAGTGAGTGAGGTTCAGCTCATCACATGTACAATTATCAACTGAGTAAATGCCAAGGGCTGGGGACCCACATGAGTCCTAGGGAGGGAGGGCTGTGCCCCTATGGCCCCAGTGTTCCCATTCCAATTTCTTTTAACCTTTTGTTGGATTTTTTTTCTGTTTGTGAAGGCATGTTCGGCTCCTGCGTTGCTGTACAGATGCATTAACTGCTCCCTTTACCCACTCAGCCAATCCCTCTCTTGCCTATTTAATGAGACAGGAGAGGCAAGAGTCTTGTCCATATCCTCTGCTGTGCAAACTGAAACTTATCCATTATAACTGGACAAGCAGGGGGGCAGAGTTACATCCACTGGACCAATATCAACTATAGCATCTAAGCTGGAACAAATCCAAGCAGTCTTATCTGTAAAATACCCACCAGCTATCATATGGTCCAGATTCCCCTGTAGGTCAGGATGTAAAAAAATCTTAGCTACTTGGAAAGCTCCACCAGACAACACTTTGCAGATGCAATAATGGCAGAGAATATATATATGTATGTAAAAAATTTCCCTTGAAAAAGTTGTCAAGTCATGTCCAACTTTAGGGGATAGCACTCATCTCTGTTACTAAGTAGAAGAGCCAACATTGATGTTGCTGCTGCTGTTGTTGTTGTTGTTGTTGTTGTTGTGTGTCTTCAAGTTGTTTTTGATTTGTTGCATCCCTAAGGCAAACCTATCACAAGGTTTTCTTGGCATTATTTGTTCAGAAGGTGTTTGCACTTGCCTTCTTCTGAGGCTGAGAGTGTGTGGCTTGCCCATGGGTGACTGGGGATTTGAATCCTGGTCTC
Source organism: Sceloporus undulatus (assembly GCF_019175285.1). Classification (NCBI taxonomy): domain Eukaryota; kingdom Metazoa; phylum Chordata; class Lepidosauria; order Squamata; family Phrynosomatidae; genus Sceloporus; species Sceloporus undulatus. The sequence goes on from NW_024805155.1 coordinate 1,370, forward strand.
CAGAGTTGTATTCCAATGCTCAAACTACTCCACCATAAGGCCCTCTATGACAACATTTGCCCTCCTCCAATTTGCTTGAACTCTCCTGATAGTGGTTCTGAGATTACATCTGCAGAGTATTCTTTTATAGCACTCTTAGCACCAAAATGCTGAGACATGGAAGTTCTGTGAGTATGCATCTCTATGATACTGGTACCTGGGGATGAAGATACTGGCAAATGGAATGAAGAAGGAACTTGAAGGGATGTCACACTGAGGAGGGAGCAAGCTTGTTTTCTGCTGCTCCAGAGAACAGGACCCGGAGTAATGGATGCAAGCTACAGGAAAAGAGATTCCACCTCAACATTAGGAGAAACTTCCTGACAGTAAGGGCTGCTCAACAGTGGAACACACTCCTTCAGAGTGTAATGGAGTCTCCGTCCTTAGAGGTTTTTAAACAGAGGCTGAATGGCCATCTGTCAGGGATGCTTTGATTGAGATTTCCTGCATGGCAGGGGGTTGGACTGGATGGCCCTTGGGATCTCTTCCAACTCTATGATTCTATGATTCTAACTTTAGTCAGGAACTTTTAATTAGGAGCATTAATAATTCCTCATATAATGGTCCTGAGCAATCCATTCACTTTAAAAGAACTGCAGAACATCCCGTTCATGGATTCCTCATGCCATGCCAGGTTTGGCCCTTGCATTTTGCTATTTCCCGCTGAAGTTTGCCCAGTCTTCTACTCTTCCCTGAGCTTCAGTTTTTCCAGTCTTTCCCCCACCTCCTTTTCCCTTGGATGGGTAGAATTAGATCACTTTCTTGAGTTCTGGTTTGGAGCTGTTGGTTTAACAGATTGCAGTGTCTTTCTTTTTTTCTATCCGTTTTCCACACAGTTTGTTGCTATCACTGGAAAAACAAATTAATGGAGCTGGCACTGGTGAGATATTCAGTAAACTAGCTGGGGAGTTTTAACAGAGGAATAAAAAGTCCAGTTGTACTGATGCATTTAACACAAATGCCTGGAAAGTATCATCCAGGTGAGACCTACCGCACTGGAAAGACTGTACATCAACTTTGTTATTAAGGCTTATAGGCTTGTGTTTGGTTGTTAGTATTCAAATGCAATTGTAGGGATGGAAATAATATTTTAAAATATTCAATAATGTTAGGAAAAATATTTCTCAAATGTGAGGAAACATTGATTAGGAGAATAATGGACTGACAAGAATCTTCACAATTGGAGACTTATTCTACACAAAATGACCACATGGAGTAAGTTTATTCATGTGCATGAGTATCTGGGGCGCGTTACAGACCGTCCCAGAAGGGGCGGTCTGCTGCCGCCTTCATTTGCAGCGCGGAGGAGCCCCAGCGTCCAAACCGTGAGGCTCCTCCGCACTGCAAATAAGAAGCGCCAAAATGATGGATATGATGCCATGAGGCACCAATGGCGCACTTGCGGCATCATATGCACTGCGCGACATGAGGACGCAGCACGTCCGCTACGTAAAGATGGTGGCCCCCGTGTGGAATGTATTAGGTCTGTATTAGGGTTAGGGGCGTCCGGAAGTGACACCCCTTTCCAATCCTAATACGGACCCAGTCCATACTTTATGCCCATTTGTAACGGGCCATAGATTCTTCATTTTTCTTAAAAAAAAAATTCAAACATACAACCAAATAACTGATCAACACGACTCATTGACTTTTACAGAGGCAGAACATCTAAAGCAGAAGATCTTTTGGGTTAATGACTATCCTCATTTTGGTGAACCCGTCACACCAGAAGTAGTGTCAGGAAGCAAAAAATATCCATATGGATATTTCCCCTACATCTCCAGCACTCATCTGGAATTATCTTATTGATATAATTTAACTTGATAGAAGATAACGCATTTGTCAGGCAATGACCTCCACAGCAGACTAGTAGCAATCTAGAACCTGTCTTGCTGTACTTGCTATATTGTCTTGCTGTACTGAAATCTGAAAGGATACTTTAAATACTGTTTTTTAATTGTGTTTTTACCTTCTTTTATTCTGTATCCCCCTTTATATCTGTGCTGGTCTATGACCGTAATAAAGATTCTATTCTATTCTATTCACACACTCAGTTCATAAGTTTAAGACAGTATTCTCCCAATTTAGCAAACAATAAGTTCATAGGCAACATTTTACAGATTTTGGTATGGACATTTAGGTCCCAAACAGACTGGCAGTAAGCGCTAGCTTGCAGCCAATGTGGGGGTGTGGTGTTTAGATGACGCAAGTCCTGACACTGTCCCCAAGTTGGCATCAGGCCTCTTACCCAACCAGATGGTTTATACACTGCACGCCATAGGAGTGTCACAAACCTGCAGTGCTGGCTGAAAGGGCGCCCTTTTACCAGCTCAAAAAGGAGCTGAATTTTGCTGCCTCTTTTTGAGCTAGCAAATAGTCCCTATTGGACATCTTGCCTCAATACATATGGTCGCTGCTGGGACACATTTAGGTACTGCAAACAATTTTCTAAGGAACTCTAAAAGGACTTGTTCCACTATCTGTGAGAAACCCAAGATCTGCACTGGGATACCAAACAATAATTGTGGGAAAACCTTGACCTGGAATACTTTAAGTGAAGCTAGTATCAATTGCCCACCTTTAGTATAAATGAAGCGAACATTCACAGCCACAAGGTTGTGAGTTCAATCCCAGGCAGGGCTCCAGGGTCCACTCAGCCTTGCATCCTTCCATAAGTCGCTAAAATGAGTACCCAGTTTGTTTTTGGGGGCAATTAGGTTACACATTTCAAACTGTTTAGGGAGTTCTTAAGTGCATTGATAAGTGGTATGAAAATATTCTTGCTATTGCTATTACTGTCCGTTGCATTCTGAATGGCAGTTGTTTGGTGGGACGCCCAATCACTGGATGCATGGAAGGTCTCACCTAATATTTAAAATTCCTGACTTACTCTGTTTTATTGACCCAGCTGAGCATAGAGTGTTTCTTGTAGAAGACCATGATTCTAGATTTGTTATAGTTTATATTTAAATAGTTATTTTTACAGTACTCTGTAAAGGATCTCAATACGTGCTTCAAGCCAACTTTGCTGAATGAAAGGAGGGCAGCAGCATCCACGTATAAAAGTAAAGGGGTACTATTTATTATTAAAATTTAAAAAAAGTAAAGGGGTACTAACTGAGGCCAGATTGGGAAGATAAAAGGTCTCTGAAGAAATAAATCCAACAAGATTATTAAGATATAAATTAAATAATATGGGTGCAAGAATACAACCTTGGTGTACACCTCTTTTAACAGGGATGGTTTTAGGAAAATTACTATCCATGATCTCAAACTGTAATTCTGATGGCAAAGTTTGAAACATTTTCAGTAGTGACTCTTCCTCCTCAATAATC
>NW_024805156.1:0-3149 GCF_019175285.1 Sceloporus undulatus
GAGGGAAGGTGAGGAGAAAGAAGGTCTGATAAGTAAGGAGGGGCCAGTCCATGGAGGGCTTTGAATGTCGACAGCAGCAGCTTATACTGAATACAGAAAGGGAGGGGGAGCCAGTGAAGGGATGCCAAGACAGGAGAGATGTGGTCAAAGCGGTGGGTGGAAGTGATAATGCGTGCAGCTGAATGCTGGACAGAGATTAAAGGACGGAGGTGAGAAAGAGGAAGCCCAGCCAGGAGGACGTTACAGTAATCCAGTCGTGAGATCACTAGGGCATGGACCAGGATCTTGGCAGTAGAGGCGGAGAGATATGGTCGGATTTTGGTAATATTGTATCCCAGCATCCATGGACAGCAGCCCCATGTGAAAGAGGTGGAGGAGGTAGAGAAGGTGGAGGGAGAGGTAGAGGAGGAGGAGGCCCCCTGCTACTGGTCAGCAGTGGGAGCAGCAGGTCGGCTTTGGGAGGCCAAGACAGCACTGATTCAGTCAGCCAAGCCAGACAGATGGAAGGAGGGAGGAAGGATAAGGGCCAGTGACATTCCGTTGTCCCCAGTGGTGGCAAAGCCGTGTGGCTTCACCACCATTGGGGACAATGGAACTAGAGCATTCTCAGATTTTAGTATCTTTCGGGAGGTCGGATCGGATCTCTCGCGGATACCGAGGGCTGACTGTATATGGAAACCATTTTGAGTTTACATTTATAAATCTTTTGCAGCATATGACAATGTGTAACATTATATGCTCTTTACACATTTGTTTTAAACTGTCATGGTATCTGATAAGACTGCGGGTACTGGACAAGCTGTGCTACCCCAGCTGGCTACTGTGTGAAAAAAAGATGAAAATTCCAATGTTCTTGGTTTGTTAATATACATCTTATGGAATCAGGATTTAAAACACACACACACACACACACACACACACACACACACACACAATAAATATTTCACAGTGGCAGCAGCTTTAAAATTTCATATTCATATCAAGGTTCTGAGGGTGGGAGCTCGGAGGAATTACTCCATATGTTGAGTTGTAGTTCTGTTCTCTGTAGTAACCAATAGTTTTCCCTTTTAAAAAGCATTGACAAAATGACCTTTTGAGCACAGTGTTTCATCATGGGCTTAACATAAATGTTATAGCTATGATACATATTTTGTATTATGTTATTATACACATTATGTATTGCATATTTTAAAAAGAGAAAAATAATTTTCTTTTAGAAATCCTTATTTTTTTCCCCTATGTTATCTTGTTCTTAGGTTACTCGAGTTGTACTATTGTGGGTAAACAACCATTTTAATGATTTTGAAGGAGATCATGCCATGACACGATTTTTGGAAGAATTTGAGAGAAACTTGGAAAATGCAGTAAGACCCAAATGTTAATGAAGTTATAGTATACTTTTTTTTTCTTAGCAAAAAAGCCAAACAAACCTTGTATATCACTCAGGGGTGTGTGCGTGTGTGTGCGCGTGTGTGTAGCTAATTCTGTATTATTACTTAGTTCATACAAATAACTAGAGATATGAGTTTGTGTAATCTGATCATTAGACATGTGTATTCCTATGAGTTAATCTTTCAGTTCATTTTAGAGGGGAAATATTAATGTAAAATGTATTTGTCTGACACATTTACAGACAATGAAGGGGCACCTAAGGTTACTAAACATTGCCTGTGCAGCGAAGGCAAAGTGGAGACAAATCACATTGCAGAAGCCTTCTCGAGATTCCCCACTTTACTTTGGCCTCCTTGGAGGAAGTGAAAAGGGGTTTGGTATTTTTGTAGAGACAGTTGAATCAGGCAGCAAGGCTGCTGAAGCTGGGCTTAAACGTGGAGATCAGGTAAAGTAAAATGTTTCATAGTTTTGATCTTATCTTTATGTTTCAGTTACAAGAAGTGCATACAGATAAACGAAATGCAGTGTTAAGGCTTAGATAACTGAACCAAATTATTCTCCTATCAAAGTAGTCTGCTTCCTTGTTCATGAAACCATAATTTGGTGTAGCATCTAGATATTGTTGATCAATAACCATAATTTGCTTTCAAGCCAGGGTGATAAATTGACTTTAACCTATGGTTCTTCTTCGTGGTCCCTGTGCCTCCTCATATAACTGGGTTATCCTGTACCTGCACAGAGCCTCTTCAGAGTGTTCTACTGAATTCTAAATAGAATTTTGGCAGTAGCACCATCCATCTCCGCCAGCTCTATGTAAAGGGCTTCCCACCGAAACAGCCAGTTCCTTTTCATCCACCGCTGCAGCAGCTTTGATAGGAACAGTGTTTGCTTCAGTTTCCAGGACTTCAGATTGCTTTGTTGGCATTGCCTGTCTGCCACGCAAGCCCTTTGTGCTCTCTTGGTACTACGAGCTTCTTGTAAGAAGTGCATCGAATGTGGCATGAGGATTCCATGCCAAGAAGGGCACTTGAGGTGCCTTGAGTTTTTGGGCAAGTCCCTTATTGTCACCTCATGTGTGCATTGTGCAATGTTCACACCACAAGCTAGACAGAACAGAAAACATTGTCTCAAGGCTCTACTGTATGAACAGGTCTTAGCCCCTCAAGAACCTCCTCAGAAGCCGTTGACATTGAAGTAATAATAATAATAATAATAATAATAATAATAATAATAATAATGATTTATTTATAGCCTGTCCAATCACAAGGAATCCAGGCAGGTTACAACAATAAAAATAAAGAGAATAAAATAAAATACAAAAAATAAATAAAATACAATAAAATTAAAGAGAGCGAAGTGAGTACATTCACAGTTAGGCCTGATGGAAGTTGGGCCTCTCTTTTTCATTCCCTCCCAGGTCTGATAATGACATCATGGAGGGAGGGCTCTTCTTCTTGAGGCAAGGATTTTATTTTAATTAATTTTAATTTAATTCTTCTCATTAAATTTAAGAGAAGAATTGGTGGACAGAGTGACGTAAGTCACAGTAAATGGGGAGTGGAACTAGGTAGGGAAGGCCTGCCGGAAGAGATCCGTCTTAAGAGCCTTCTTAAAGGCTGTAAGAGTAGAAATGTCGCAGATCTCCTTCGGCAGGTCATTCCATAGGTTCGGAGCTGCGGTGGAAAAGGCCCTCTGGGTGACTGAAGTTAGCCTAGATTTTATTGGCTGAAGTAGATTCTTCCCCGAGGACCTTAGAG
>NW_024805156.1:3249-4742 GCF_019175285.1 Sceloporus undulatus
TTAAGAGCCTTCTTAAAGGCTGTAAGAGTAGAAATGTCACGGATCTCCTTCGGCAGGTCATTCCATAGCTTCGGAGCTGCGATGGAAAAGGCCCTCTGGGTGACTGAACTTAGCCTAGATTTTATTGGCTGAAGTAGATTCTTCCCCGAGGACCTTAGAGTGCGGGACGGACAGTATGGAAGTAGGTGATCTCTTAAGTATTCTGGACCCAAGCCATGTAGGGCTTTGAAGGTAATCACCAACACCTTGTACCTTGCCCGGAAACTAATTGGCAGCCAGTGAAGGGATTTCAAAACTGGTGTTATGTGATCGGTACGACGAGTATCTGTAATTAACCTGGCTGCCATATTTTGTACAAGTTGAAGTTTCTGAACTTGGCACGAGGGTAGCCCCATGTAGAGCGCATTAGAGAAGTCCAATCGAGAGGTGACCAGCGCATGTACTACTGTTTCAAGGTCTCCCAGTTCCAGGAAGGGGCGCAGCTGGCGTATCAGCCGAAGCTGATAACAAGTGCTCCTGACTGTCGCATCTACCTGAGCTATCAGGTGAAGCAATGAGTCAAGGAGCACCCCCAAGCTATGGACAGAGTCTTTCCGGGGAAGTGTGACCCCATCCAGAACTGGCTGACATAATTCCATACCTGGGCTTGGGTTTCCTATAGCAAGTACCTCTGTCTTACCTGGATTCAGCTTGAGTCGGTTTTCCCTCATCCAGTCCATTACCGCCCCAAAGGCATTCAGAGGAGAGATGCCATCCATAGTCACTGCATCAGTTTGAGACATAGAGAAATATATTTGGGTGTCATCAGCGTACTGATAACATCCAGCCCCATGTCTCTGGATGATTTTTCCCAGCGGCTTCATGTAAATGTTGAACAGCACAGGAGACAATATTGAGTCCTGGGGTACACCAAATTTTATCTTTCTTTTAGAAGAGCAACTGTCTCCTAGCACCACCATCTGGAATCTGCCTGAGAGGTAGGACCGGAACCACTGTAGAACAGTGCCTCCGATACCTAACTCTCTCAGGCGTTCCAGAAGGATACCATGGTCGATGGTATCGAAGGCCGCTGAGAGGTCTAAGAGCACCAGCAGGGTCAAACTTCATCTGTCGATGCCTAGACAGAGATCATCAACTAAGGTGACCAAGGCTGTCTCAACTCCGTATCCCACCCTGAATCCGGTTTGAAATGGGTCCAGATAATCAGCTTCATCCAAGACTGCCTGTAGTTCAGGGGTAGGCAACCTTTTTGAGCCGGGGGCCATGTTGCTGTCCCTCAGGCGACTGGGGGGGCCGAAGCTGGGGGGTGGAGCTTCGACCCTCCGGGGCGGGGCCATGTGCCAGGGGTGGAGCTTCCACCCTCTGGGGCGGGGCCACATGCCGGGGGTGGAGTTTCCACCCTCCGGGGCGGGGCTGTGTGCTGGGGGGTGGAGCTTCCACCCTCCAGGGGCGGGGCCGCATGACTGGGGCGGAGCTTCCACCTTCCGGGGGCC
>NW_024805157.1:0-4741 GCF_019175285.1 Sceloporus undulatus
ATAAAGCAAGTTTCACTTACGCTTGAGTCCCATTCAAAATAATAGGGCTTGTGCACGCTGTGTCACGCACGCGCCATAGACACGCATGCCGTTTCCTTTATCTCATGCGGCTTTCAAACTGAAAGCCACATATAGGGCACCCGCTTATGATGTGGGTGCACTGTATATGTACACACACAGTTGGTCCTCCACGTTTGTGGCTTTGACTTTTGCGGATTTGATTATATGCATTTTTGGTGATTATGTTCTTTCTAGATATCTCTAAGTCCTCCAGCATAATTCTGCTGGACCTTGACCATAGAGTTTTGCTGGAGAACCTAGACGTACCTAGAGAAAACACTTCTCTAGGCATTTGTAGGTCCTCCAGATGGTGACCATAGAGTTGCACTGGTGGACCTAGAGATTTCTAGAGTGTTTTCTTTAGTAAAAAGAATAGTGGTGTTTCCACATTCATGGGGGTCCTTCACCTCTAACCTCAGTGAATGTGGAAGGACCCCTGTATATATTTATAAAAATTATAGTAGAGCTTTGTTGTTGTTGACTAACCCCAAGTCAATCAATGGGTTTCCATAGATGAGCACTGAATCGAACCCTGACCGTCAGAGTTGTGGCCCAATACTCAAACCACTACGCCATGTTGGCTCTCATCACATTATGTGTGTAAATGAAAATACAGGTATTCCAAAATGGGATCACTATGCTGGTTGACTTGCCATCCAGCAACTTATTGTGTGAGTCTACAAGCAATTCACTTTAGGCCACGATGGCGTTCAGTCTATACATCAAGAAGTGTTTTTTTTTTATGGTTTATGAGAATTAAAAGAATCTCAAATCTTTCTGGTCCCAAGTATTTTGGAGAAGAGAGATTCACCTTGTAATAGAGTTCCTCACCAAAAAGTATCAGGAAGAAAAAAGAATATGAATATGAAAAATGGAATAAAGAAGGGAATGAGCAAGAGGCTCATCCTGATGAGATTCTGTTATCACCTAAAATGACGAATGAAGACAAGGAGCCAATAACTGAGCTCTCAGTCCAGACAAAGAGGGATGTGTGTACGTCTAAATATGAGAGCAGATGTTCTGAGTTGGTGGAAGAAAGGGGGAGGAAAAGAAAGATTGTATTCTCTTGGGTTTGGGGCTAGATTTGATCATCCAAGTGTGCAGGTGTGGCTCTGCCAACAGTAGCATGCGCCTGACCCATGGCTCTGTGGCACTCCAGACAGGAAAAGGTCCCTGGAGGCCTTTAAACACAAAGTCACTAAAGAGGCCTGCATCGCAATCAATAAGAACTTAATTATTATTAACTGCTGTTGAGTTCCCCCCCGACTCATGATGGATGAGGCACAGGACTCTAGTGAAAGTGGGAAAACAATGAATATCTCTAGATTCCCCAAACTGTATCTAATACACACAAAAGCACCTGTACTGGCAGGGTGGCTAACAGGCTTGACTGATCAGCCATTAAGGCTGGCCTGGGAGCGGAGTCGGGGAGTGGCGTTCATATGACGCAGCCTTGACTCCACCCCCAGGACAACGTGACACGCGGCGCATGGCATCGTTGCACTCTTCTGGCACTGCATCGACATAACGCATGCCAAAGGAGTGCAGAAAAGACGTGCGCTGGTGGCTATGGTGCCCTTTCCAGGGTGCAATGAGCCATGGATCTGGTGGAAAAAGGGGAGACTGTAGGCCACCCCTTGGGGGCGATCTATAGGGCCCCTATGATTCCCTCACTTGCTCATGCACCTGCTTTTAAGGGGATGGGATAATGGGTGGAAATTGGGGGAAAGGGGACAAGTCTTTTCCATCCAGTGGTCTACCAAGAATAGCACATTGGTGGGTATCCACCACACTTGCAGGCAATAAGGGGGTTGCATTGAGGGAGTCCCTGGAGTAGCCTGGCCAGAGCCCAAATTCAAGAGCCACTGCATAGTAGTACATAGCAAGAGAGATAATCTGCGATATCACAAGTTAGTGGTTATACAAGCAGAGTTTGGAAGAATTAGCATTTTTGCAACAGAATCTCAGCTCTCAGAATCTCCCAACCAGAGCGGCTTGGACGGCTGAGAGATTCTTGGAGTTGTAAACTGAAAAAAGATGGCAATAATGTCTCTGAGCTCTGTGTTTGACTCCAGCTATAGGTCAATGTTGCCATTTGCCTCCTCCTAGGCTACCTTCTTCCTTATTTCCTCAGCAAATGGGTGCGTCTGTCTTTCAGAGGTTACCGTTTGCACTTTCCCAGGCTTTGGTGTTGTGGGTAACTCACCCAATGAGTCATTATTGTGAGATCCTGGAGACCAAATTGCATGGACACCAAACAGAGCAGAACAATAGCAACAGGAGCTTGAAAAACTCCTCCCACTCTTCCTTTCCCCTACTGCACCCTCCTCCATTGGCTTCATACACATTTTATATAAAAGCTCTTTACATACCAAAAGGGTCCAAGCAAAACAGAAGCAAAATCAGACAGGCGAGAGCTACTCGACTTACATTTTTCTGGTTCTGTTTATTCGACTTCCCCTCCCTTGACTGGGCAACTGGCCAAGGGACAAGCCAGACCCGTTTTTGCATTCCCCATCCACCGTTTTCCCTCTTGGGTTCCCACTCTGTTCCAAAAACAAGACCTGGAGCTAATGATTTCTAGCAACAAACTACAGGGGAGCAGCAGCTTGTCACTGTCTGTCTCTCTCTTGGATCACAGAACATGGGAGGAGTGATGCTGAGTTAGATTTTGTATTTACAGTGGACCCTTCACATTCAGGTTAGGGGTGAAGGACCCCCGTGAATGTGGGAAAACTGCAAGTAAAAAAACCCCACTATTCTTTTTATCCGAGAGAAGGGTAGGAATCTCCAGGTCCTCTGGTGCAACTCTATGGTTGACATCTGCCAGGAGTTGACCATAGAATCATGCTGGAGGACCTACAAATGCCTAGAGAAGCATTTTCTCTGGGAACCTCTAGGTTCTCCAGGGCAACTCTATGGTCAGAGTTGCACTGGAGGACGGAGAGATTCCTAGGGAGAACATATTAATCAAAACTGAAAATAGTCACATCTGCAAAAGTCAAAGTCGCAAATACGGAGGGCCAACTGTATTTATTTAAACCCAAAGGGGGAAATTAAGCATTGGGAAAGTCAAATGCTTTGCTCAATATTATATCCAACCTACAGAAAGGTACTCTGGATTGTCAGGGCTTGATGTCTGAGGGCATGCTTATATGGCCATTTAAACCTGCCTTTGCATGACCAAAGGGACAAATGACCAATTTGACTGAGGATTGTCTTCATGTGGAAAGGGCAGTTCTGAGTCAAATTGGGCCATCCTTGCTTTAACCCAGTTTAAAATAATTTTACATTGAAGAGCTGTTCACATTCACATCCCACTATCGCACCAGTGACACCAGTGCCAGTGTCACTGGTGTGAGTTGCTCCCTCTGAGGTTACAAAAAGGTGCACAGCCATGTGTTCAAGGCTGGCCAACTTGTAACGATGGTGTAGCAATGTGTGGCACAATGAGACATATATGTGAGCAGCTGCCAAACTTTGCTCCAAAGAGCCCAAGTAATGGAGGGAATTTGGGGCATCTTTGGGGCAGAATATTCTAGGAGAAGTCCATTCTGGCCAATATTGACCCACCCTATGACTTTGTTATTGTTATTGTTGTTGCTGAATACCTTCAAATCGTTTCTGACTAATGGTGACCCCAAGCAAACCTATCCTGGGGTTTTCTTGGCAAGAGTTATTCAGAGCGGGTTTGCCATTGCCTTCCCTGAGGCTGAGAGAGTGTGACTTGCCCAAAGTCACCCAGTGGGTTTCTATGGCCAAATTGGGAATTGAACCCTGATCTCCAGAGTCATGGTCCAACACTCAAACCATTATGCCATTCTGGGTCTCCCATTGACTACCAAGCCCAAAAGAGGAAACTCTGTTTTCAAACCACATAAATATATGACAAATCGTTGGTGGAAGGAAACGCCACATAATGGCAAGTTTTCTAAAAAAAGAGGAAGACAAATTCTAATGCTTACCAGCTTTACTCTGATTAAACTCAGAATGTTTTATTTAAATCAAATATAACTCTTGCCTGTCCTCTCTAACCGGAGTCTGGCTAAATGCAAACCTTGGCAGATGTGCCAAGCAGAAGATTATTGTCTTCCTGCCCTGCCAGCTTAGCGTTTTCCATGTTATACAAGCGGAGAGAAATCCAAGCCAACACCCCCAAAAGCAAACAATGAGCGTGGCTTTCCCTTGAGGCCATGTTAGGCCAAGCGCCGGCGTGGAAGGATCACCTGCCTTTACCTTAAACTGAAATAGGGCATCTGCCTTTAAATCAAACCTCACCTGGTCAGGGTAGCGCAACAGGTGTATGTGTGTGTGTTGTGTGCCTTCACGTCATTTCTGACTTAGGGCAACCCTAAGGCGAAGCTATCATGGGGTTTTCTTGTCACAATTTGTTCTGATGAGGTTTGCCATTGCTTTCTCTGAGGCTGAGAGAGTGTGACTTGGGTTTCATGGCTGAGCGAGGAATCAAACCCTGGTCTCCAGAGGTCCAGCATGCAAACCATTACGCCTCATTGGTTCACATGCTGCTGGTTTTTAATAAGACATTTTAAGGTGTTTTAACTGTTCCCAATTAATGGTTTTAAATGGATTGTTGTTTAATGTTGTTGTTCATAGAAGTATAGAATCCATTGAATCATAGAGTTGGAGGAATCTGATTTATGGCGACCATATCATGTGGTTT
>NW_024805158.1:0-4741 GCF_019175285.1 Sceloporus undulatus
TTATTTGTATTCTTCCCTTCTGATTTGCCTCTTTTATTTCTTATACAGTCTCCCTTACATCTCAGCTGATTTAGAAACTTGATATGAAGTTGTCCAAGTTTCTTCAGATATGTCCACTTTTTCCCCCTTCACTGAAGTAGTTACTGATTGTTTCCATATCTCACTTTTAAGAAACTCTCAGCCGTGATTCCTTTTTTTGAGTATTTCTGACCATGGGATCTCACCCAGTACTTTCTTAAGCTTATTCAAATCAGCGTTGTTATAATCCACAGTGCTTGTTTTACTATGCTCGGGTTTCCATTTCCTCTGTATAACTAATCCCAAGAGGATGTGGTCATTTCCATCAAAAGTTCCTGGAAATTGTACTTCTTCCATGTTGATAAAGATCAGGTCCAAGATAGTTGATCTTGTAATTTCTTCCACCTTCTGGAAAATAAAGTCAGCAAAACAAGTGCAGAATCTGTGGGACTTTATATTCTTGGCATTGTTAGACTTCCAATTGATTTGCCGTAGTTGAAGTCTCCCATTGCCACTATGTCCTCCTTGAAATTTTGATAATACAATATAGGAGAGCATTATCAAAGTCTTCAGGGGGGATTCAATGTCTGTAGCAGATGCACACAGTAATGTCACTGTTATGTCCCTCATACAAATTCAGCTCCATTTTCCATATTGTATTTTCCATACAGTAATTCATGTATTTCCATGCACACATCCTTTAATGATACTTCTCATTCCATCCTGTTTCATGTTTACCAGTCCCTCCGGAGTACTTGCCGACAATGGCTGGTGGATGGAACTGCCCCTACCCCAGGCTGTTCCAGTCTACCTGCTTCATTTGGTAATCCCCAAAAAGTCCAGGCGCTAGTTGGCAACAGACTACTGAGGGTCATATACAGTGGACCCTTGTTATACGCTGGGGTTTGGTTCCAAGATCCCCTGTGGATAACAAAATCCATGTATGCTCAAGTCCCATTAAATATAATGACATAGCAAAATTGTCTCCCTTATAAAAAATGGAATATCAAGGTAAATTTATACTTTTTTGGAACATTTTCAAACCATGTATGCTGGAATCGGTGTATAAAAAATCCGTGTATAAGAAGGGCCGACTGTAGTTCAACCCACCTCCTGCCCTGCAGGAATACATAGGATCCTAGAGTTGGAAGGGACTATTAAGGGCCATATGGAGATGGAAGGGGTCCAATGACAAGAGCTAGGAAGAAGCAAGACAGTGCCAAGCCTTTGAAAACACCCTGCTGCTATGTTTATTTCCTCCAAAGGACCACCACCTCCGCCCGTCCTTCAAGGCAGAGTGGCAAGGCCCAGAGAAGCACATGGCAACCATGGCCACTTGGCCAGATGCATTTGTTTGCCTTTGAAAACATTCCGTATCCGCTCTGGAATCTGGACTCCACTCTAGAATGCAGCTGAGGCCAGTGCAGCCATTGGCTATTGGTCAGTGCGTTGGATACTGGTCAGTGCATTGGATACTGGTCAGTGCGTTGGATACTGGTCAGTGCGTTGGATACTGGTCAGTGCTCTTCTGGACCTTGGTCGGACCAGACCTGTTCTTGGAGGGCACTTGGCTTGGGTCTATCCAAGTTCTCAGCGCCACAATGCCAAGTGTGTGGTAGTCCATCAAAAAGCATGGAGGGGTAAGCAGAGGGGAAGGCCTGATGTGACCATTGAAGCCATGGCTCTGGCCAGCCATCCTTTCTCTGACTCTCATTCATCTCTTTCCTTTGCAGAGGGCCAAGAAAACTGTGGTCAAATGGTTTTCCTGCTTCATACGACCAATGGATGAGGAGGACGGTGACAACTCTCTTCATCTTCCAAGGTAAGTCCCCATATCCTTCCGTCCTTCCTCCCTCCCTTCCTTTCTTCATTCCCTCTGTTCCCCCTTTCCTTCCTTCCGTTCCTTCCTTCCCTCTATCTCTACTTCTTACTACCTCCCTCCCTTCTTTCTGTCTGATGTTCTCTGGGGAACTTTCTGTACAGGGCTCTGGGAAACGAGGACTTTTGGGAATCTCTTGGAGTTGTTCTTTGCTAGGGAGAGGCAGATAGATCTGCTGGATTTTTCATGGCCTCCTTCCCACTACCTTTTAAACTCAATGGCAAGAAACCAGTTTAAATGACCCTGGTTCCCACTTAATCCGAATTGCTGGAGCCATTCTGAGAGGGGGCCATGCTCTAGATTAATTTAACCCACGTCTTTTTGACGTTGATTCTTTTTCCACTTCTTTTTGATGAACCAACTCCGCGCAAGTGTCATGAACCACAAGCAGATCAGAATCGATTCAAATTTCCCCCGCAGCCAGCTGGAACTGAATCATTTTGAATCCATTCATTCATGAATGGGAACCAAAAGCGGTTTATTTTGGTGCCAGAAAATGATAGAAAATGCGATGGGGCAAATGTAGTGTAAACCACAATCCAATTTCAAATAGATCCATCGATTCAGATCACACACCGATTTCTCTGTAAGTGGGAATGAAGCCCATATCTCCCTTTGGGAAGTGGGAAAAGGCTGAGTGGGGCTTTTAGGTTTCGATTTCTTTGGGGCACTTTTCCTGACCTCTCTCCTGTGCTCTAAGGTCTTTTTCGGTATCCACACTACGGCTTTGTGGAAGCAATCAGAGATCCACCTGAGGATGCCACTCTTGTGGCCCCACCAGTGGGCTTTCTACAGCACCATTCTGGCCGCATCGCTGGACAGAAGAGATGGTCAGTGGTTCTAGTGATGCTCTGAAGTTGTCACATTGAATGGCCTTTTTCTGTCTCCATTCTAGACTTACGGAGCTGCAAAGAAACTGCGTCAAGGAGGAGGACATTGCCTGTTCAGCGCTTGCTGTGGCAGTCCAGCCCTCTTTGTCAGTAAGGAAACAGTCTTTCAGATGCACAGAGGGGTCTCATCTTTTGCCCACTAGTGTCCTGAGACGGGACCATGGCCTGTGGTCAGGCAGTGAAGGGCCCTGACCCTTCCTCTCAAGGGTGACCAGGTGCCCTCCTTTTCCAGGACATGTCCTATGTTTCAACCTCATGACCAGGAGGAATTCCAAAATGTTCTCTGTTACGAACATGGCTAAGAAGCATGCATTTACATTGTGTGTGATAACTTCTGTTTTGTAATGTCCAACATTCTTCCATGAATGTACTGCATTTCTTCTTTTCCTTTGAAAGGATTCCTCAGAAATGGAGGAGGTGCCCATGGAGGCCAAAAATGAGGTGGAAGATGAGGACAAGAGGTACTACCTTTCTTTCCATCTCTAAGGGCATGCGGGGCCATGGAGGAGCCATGGGTGGGCTTCTATTCTGACCTTTGTCTTATCTCTCCTCCCAGCTTCCAGAAAGAAGCCTTGGATGAACCTGCCATCTTAGCAGTAAGTTGGGGAAGAGTTGGCTCCTGGTTTGTAATACGTTTTCCCATAAATGTACTCCATGTATCCAATGTGGCTCAACTGTCAGTCCCAGCAGCCCTGGGCAGCAGAGCCAGGAATACTGGGAGTTGCAGTCCAACAACGTCTGGGCTGCACACGTTCTAATATTAGAATGGCCCCTGACTGCTCTGTGTTTGCTTGCCTTCAAGTGCAATTTCTCCTCTCCTGAAAAACAGAGACGGTAAACCCTTCTTCAGTGGAGAAGTCTCAAAATGCATTGTTCTTTTCTTGTGAAAAGTTTCCCCGGAAATGGAGAAGGCAACCCCAGAAACCAAAAACGAGGAGGAAGAAGGGATTCAGAGGTACTCCTTTTCTTGCCATCTCCCAAGGGCATGTGTGCCCAGGAGGGGCCATGGGTGGGCTTCTATTCGGGCCTTTGTACAGTGGAGCCTTGCCTTACATGGGATCCATTCCAAACCACACCACGTAAGGCAAATTCTGCCTACGCTCCCATTCATTATAATGGGGCTCATGCTCGCCATTCATTTGATTGCCGCGTGGCTTTCGCGTAAACAGGAAGCCACGCATGGTGCACCCGTGTATGGAGCGGGCGCACTGTATTACCTCCCCTCCCAACTTCTGGAAAGAACCCCCTTGGCTTCAGATAGGTAATGTGTTCCCACTTGGGAGGGGTGGCTTTTGTAATGCCTCACGCTGGAGAAATGGCTGGGTGCCTCTGGAAGGAGCACTCTCTTCATCAGTCCATTGGTTTCCATAAGGATGCCCTTGTGGTCCCTCAGTGGGCTGTCTAGAGCATCATTCTGCCCCAGAGGGATGCTCTGAAGGTGCCACACTTCATGAACTTTTCCTGTCCCCATTTTAGACATCCAGAGCCAATGGGGGACTGTGCTGAGGAGGAGGAGGAGCAGGAGCAGGAGGAGGAGACCTCTCAGATGTTTGACCAGGAGGAGATTTGCCCTTCTCGGTAAGGAAAGAATCTGGCTGACCCTCAGTGGTGGTCCTCTTATTGTTTATTTATTTATTTATTTATTTTAAAAAGATACACACACGCGCGCACACACACAGAGTTGGACCTTGTTATCCGCTGGGGTTTGGTTCCAACATCCCCTGTGGATAACAAAATCTAGGGATGCTCAAGTTCCATTCAAACTGGTGTCCCTTCTATAAAATCGCAAATCAAGGTTTGCTCTCTGGAAGTTGTACTTTGTTGGAATATGTTCAAGCCGTGTATCCTTGTAGAAAAAATCAATGGATAAAGAGGGCCAACTGTATGTGTTTATACATCAATTGACCTTCTGGACCCACAGAAGAGTGCCCAATAGAGTCTTGAGAAGGAAGCA
>NW_024805159.1:0-4741 GCF_019175285.1 Sceloporus undulatus
CAGTCTTCATAGTAAGGGCAATGAATTCAGCTTCCTTACCCACAGAAACCACATTCTCGTAATTCTCCATCATCACATCCTTGTACATAAGTCTCTGCTTCTTTGTCAGCAGTTTCCATTCATCCTCAGTGAAATATACCGCCACATCCGCAAAGGTCACCTGCAATAGAAAATAGCCCTCATCCAGAGAATGACTAATAAAAGGGGAGGGAGAAGCACATGATGCATCTCAAAAATTATTGGATCACCTTAGAATTTAGTCCAGGAAATAAACTTTAAATGTTGTTAGCAAGAAAAAAAGCTACTGCCTTTGAGACCCAGTTTGTCTCGAATTCCTTCAATGTAATGTTACCCATGCTGCTTCATATAAATTTTGGTATAAATGATAACCCTTATTGACCCCTAGATGAACTCTAATAGCCTGTCCACCATTGCCAGCAAGCATGAGGACATGTACACACACCCCTGAGGGGCACCCACATCATCATATCTAAGGAGTCGCATAAAAGGATTATCATAGGACCAGGAAGAGCAAATGTTTGCCTTGCCTGAGGCTCACGCCCCCTTCTTGAGTCTGTTGTCCGAGCAGCTTAAGACCACCAAGACAATCAGACAGGGACATCCAGGTGAAAAGCAAGTAATTAAACACCTTTGTTCTCACCATCAAGCACCTTTGCCAGAAGCAAGATTTTGCCTATAAATATCATCAGATTTGCCTGTTCACTGGGCCAGTCTGGACTTCGGGGGGAAGCTCTGTCCCCTTTAACCCTGACCTGACTCCTGACTCCTGGCCAATCATTCCATGGCTGAGCCTCATGCCATCCTCATCATATTCCATTTGGATTCCTGGAGGGAGTCTACATTCTGGTACGTATCACCCCAGTAATGCCTAAAATCCTATTCCATGCTAACCTATGCTTTTCCTGAGCCTTGTATATGTGTGTGTATGCTAGTGAATCGTATGTGTTTTCCCCCATTATAAATAAATTGGTTATTAATTCTAGAAGTCTGTCTCAGCTCTATTTATTGGAACCCCCTGGTCTACTCCATATGCATATCGGGAGACGATTCTGGAAGGGCTGTCGTAGCAGGCCCTCCTCTTGCAATATTTGAGCTAATAACAATAATAATAAAATTCCCCTAACGGACCCTTGGCTACAGTAATATACAATATAATTTAGGCCATGGCTGGGATATTAATGATAGATTAGAATAGTGACTATCCCGACATGTATAGTACATTTAGCCTCCAAAGATTAGCCATTTCTTGCCAAATTTCAGAGGCGAATGTCATTTTCAAAAAGCAACAGCAGAAAGTGGTCAAGATGGACAAAGTTGTTTATGAAGAAGATCACACAAGTGGGAAAGGGCACAACAGTTTGTTTTTGCCTCAGACTCCTAGCAAGGGCAAGTCCCTGCCCCCTTCTTTCTTCTCCAACCCCCACTTTTGAGTTGATGGGCTGCAAACTCCTTGGCATTCATTGTGCAGAAATTGAAATGAGCTGAAGAATTGGGAAAGTGGGAGGAGAAGAGAGAAACCAGGACATTTTAAAAGCCCTCGAAATATTGGGATGACAGAAGATTAACCAGGACTGTCTCTGCCAAACTTGGACAGTACTTCATTTGCTTCCTTTCATAAATTGGCCCAGCAATGACCCAGACTCACCAAAGAGTTGTTGTACCTCGGCAGCCTCCTTCTCTTGGAGTCCAACTCCCTCCGCTTGGCCTCTGTGTTGGCCATCAGATCTGCAGAGGGGTCCTGCACTTGGGTCACTTCCAGAAAGAGAGGCCCAAAGCCGTGTACAAGGAGGCCGAGATGAAGGTCCTGGGAAAAGGGCTCAGGGTTAGGATTGGCTTGGCAAGAAACCCTGCAGCACTCAAAGACACAGAGAACAGCATACTCCTGGTGACATATGCAAATGACCTATGCCTCTGTTGGGCCTATGCAGAGGTGGGCATTTGCTTCCTAGCCCGATTCCACACGGAGCAACACTGGAGCATAGAGGGTTCTGCTGGGTCAAGCTTTCTGGCCTAGTGGCCTCCCATTCTACCATTGGCCAAAGCAGTTGCCCTCCATCCCCCAGGGAGTTCCCCAGTCAAGGAGGGCAGGAAAGGAGCTCTCTCTTCTCTGGTTGCCCCCCTTCAATGGGATCCAGCCCTCCTCCCAGAATCAGGGGGCAACAGAGGATTGAGCTGATGGGAAGGGAACAACCAATTCCCATGGCAGACTTCTGCATGCAGAGAAGTCACAATTCTGAGAGTGTCTCTGCCCATGTGGAGAGTACCTGTTTTCCACACTGTTGCCTGGCCATCTTGGCTTGGGAATGTCCTGTTCTAGCCACAAGTAGAACTAAATCTTAGCCTGTATCCAATCCTATACTTAGTCCTGATCAGAGTAGAATCACTCAGTCTCTTGGATTTACCTATAGATTGACTCACCAGTCAATTATTTGTTGAGTAGGTCTACACTAAGTTTAACCAACAGGATTCAGGCCTCCTCAGACTTTAAATTCCGTTAAGTTGCAATAGAATGTAGAAAATATATATACATAATTATGCATTGTATAAAATTCATTGTATGGACTTTTGTTTCAATAAAAAATATTTTTATAAAAGACTTTAAAGGCAGGAATGTTAATTTTTCCATGCTGCGTCATCATCACTGATGAGAATTTGATTTCTCTTTCATGCAGAGGAAGAGGAGGAGGAGGAGGACCACCTTCTTTATGGAAAGATTAAAGAGCAGATCATTAAACAGAGAGTCTGTGAAGATCTAGAAAGCAATGCCATAATCACAAAAAGTCAATATTAGTTTCAGAGAAAGAAGTCATGCCTGACAAATCTAATCTCGGTAGATGATCCTGGTAGATGAGGGGAATGCTATGGATATAGTATATCTTGATTTCAGTAAGGTTCCCCATATTATTCTTGCAAAGAAGTGATTTTGGGCTGCATCAATAGAAGTATAATGTCTAGATCAAGGGAAGTAATAGTGCCACTCTATTCAGCACTGGTTAGGTCCCACCTGGAACATTTTGTCCAGTTCTGGGCACCATAATTCAAAAAGGATGTTGAGAAGCTGGAGTGTGTCCAAAGGAGAGCAACTAAAATGGTGCAGGATTTGGAAACCATGCCCTATAAGGAATGCCTTAGGGAGCTGGGGATGTTTAGCCTGGAGAAGAGAAAGTTAACAGGTGATATGATAGCTCTGTTTAAATTTTTGAAAGGATGTTATATTGAAGAGGGAGCAAGTTTGTTTTCTGCTGCTTCAGAGAACAAGACCCAGAATAATGGATGCAAGAGACAGGAAAAGAGATTCCACATCAACATTAGGAGGAACTTCCTGACAGTAAGGTCTGTTCGAGAGTGGAACACACTCCTTCCTTGAAGTGCAGTGGAGTCTCCTTCCTTTGAGGTCTTTAAGCAAAGGCTGTGTGGCCATCTGTCAGGGATGCTTTGATTGAGAGTTCCTGCATGGCAGAATGGGGTTGGACTTGATGGCTCTTGGAGTCTCTTTCATCTCTATGATTCTTTGATTCTATTATTTATATTCCAGGTGGAGAAACTCTGGCCCCTGGTCTGGCCATGGAGGGCAGAAGGTGACAATGCCTAGGAAACTCCTCTGAGTCCCAGCCATTCTAGGAATGAATGGCAGGAGTTAGTCCAGGAGGCTGAGGGGGTCTCCGTTCCCAAAGGGGAAGGCAAGGACTGGTGGCCCCCTCCCAGCTAGGGCCCAAAGGGAGGGTCTCTTTCCCCACCTCTCTCTCCCAGCCCCCAAAGCCCAGCCTCCCCACTGGCCCTGGGTCCCCTTCTTCCCCTTCCTCAGATCCCCACAGACCCCTTCCTTCCTTCTTTCCTTCCTTCCTTCTTCCCAAAATGGAGGGCCAGAGGCAGAAAGGGACACACTGCCTTCCTTTTGGCCCATGTAGCCTGGCCTCCTTCTCACTCTGGAGCCTCAGGGAGAGAAAGAGGAGCCTCTCGGTTCAACTGAGGAGGCCTCAGAGAAGGTTCTGGAACAATATTCCCCACAGTCACAAGCAGCACAAAATGGCCTCCGGAACACAAAATGGCCGCCATAACACGAAATTGGGTTCCAGAACGTTATTCCCCACAGTCACAAGCAGCACAAAATGGCCGCCAGAATGCAAAACAGTTGCTTCTGCGTCAGTGCTTGGCAGATGGCAGTTTGAGGCCTTCAGTGAACCCAAAATGGAGGATGAAAGGGCCCCAAAGTCGGAAGGGACTCCAAACAGGATTTCTGAACCTAAGCAACACAGAAAGGTTCTCCTGGTCGCACCCGATGGCTGTGAGAACACAAAAAGTCCCCAAACTGGATTTCCAAACCTTAACAACACCTAAACATTTTCCTAATGGTATTGAAAGGAGGAACCTGATCCCCTCCTTAATTACAATCAATAGTGAAAGATATTACTATTAATATTAACAGTGCCCATCGTCCACAACCCAGCTGAGGGCTTGACCGCTCAGAGAGGCCAGTCCAGCTGCAGGACTGGGACCACTTTAACTGCCCTGGCTCAGTGCTAGGGAATTCTGGGAAATGTAGTTTTGTGAAACATTGAGCCTTCTCTGTCAGAGAGCTCTGGTGCCACAATAAACTCCAGTTCCCAGGATTCCATAGCACTGGGCCAGGGCAGTTAAAGCACTCTCAAACTGGACTATTGTTTTGGACCTTTCTTGGCCGCAAACTGTCCATAGCCTGCAATGCATCTCCTAATTCTGT
>NW_024805160.1:0-4741 GCF_019175285.1 Sceloporus undulatus
GTTCTACAAATAAAATATTAAGCTGCATGGTTTGAATTACCAACTTTGGGCAAAGTGAACAAGATGAAGGCTGCATTGTGTTCCAACCAATAGCTTATAACTATAGAAATGAGACAAAGGGCCTCTACAGATGAGGGGGGGGGGCTCAACGCCACACTTTCAAGGCCCGGATGGAAGCTGTGGCAACTAGATGCTGCGGCCTCCGGAAGGACCAAAAAACACTCACTTCCTGGAAGGTTCTTTTTGCATCCCGGAAGGGGCACCACAGATGCGCTTGCACACCATAATGATGTCCCTTCCAAGGAGTGCCATTTGGGTGCTGTGCCGCATGGATATCATGGTATGCGTTGTCTGGACGGGCTCCCCGATGGAGAAAGAAGGGCTTGGAGCCTGCGAACACTCAGCCCTACCGAGCATGCAGGCTGGTGTAAACTGCCCCAAATATGGAATAATGCAGCTACTCATCAATTTCTTTTTTACTTAATCAATTAATACACTTAAAATCACCACAACCTTGTAATAGGAGTGGGTCTCCAAAGAGAGTGAGAAAAAGGAAAAGAGTATGCGAAGGGATCTCAAGTGGGAGAGAAAGAATTCCTGTCTGTGGTGCTAGAGATAGATCAGTTTGATAAAATCATTCTAATCATAAGGTGATCTCTACGCTGCAACATATGTGGCAATTCTCTTGCGTGAGCAATGAACAAGATACATGCAAGACTAGTAAGGTGCTCTTATTTTCCTCCAGTTGTGGCCATGTGTTACAATTTACTGTACCTTTCTCAAGAATACAGAAGTAATAATTATTCCAAGAAGGTTTATATAAAAATATCCATCAATTTCTGTAAATAATAATAATAATAATAATAATTGACCCCAATCATCAGATGTTAGATGCTATTATATATATATTTGGCATCTATCGGGGCAATAAATTAAAACATAAAGGTGGTAATATTGCCATTGGATGCTTTAAAAGCCTTCAATAGGACTGAATAACCATCTCAAAGTGGTCTCTTGGACTGCATCCACACTGCAGAAACAATCCAGTTTGAGACAGCTTTACTTGCCCGGGCTCAGTGCCAAGGAATCCTGGAAATTGTAGTTTATTGTGTCACCAGAGAAGGCTAAATGTGTCACAAAACTACAGTTCCCAGAATTCCCTAGCACTGAGCCAGGGCAGATAAAACAGTCTCAAACTGGATTATTTCTGCAGTGTATTTTGGACCTATGAGAAATAATAAGAATATGAAAGGCACACATCGCCATAACTTAAAAACATGTAATTGCGTTTTGCTGATACGCTAGTATTTTTAGAAAATGTTAAGTCCTCCATTTTTGAAATTCAAAAAGATATAAATATCTTCCAGAAACTTTCATTTTCTTCCAATAAACTATTCCGAATACATATTACCATGGGTTACCATCCCAATGAAACAACGACTTCTTTAAAATTTAAATCTGAATTGCTTTTCTCGGGTTTTAAATATATGGGACTTTTCCTGATGGAGTATTTGAAACAATTTACATTCTGTAACTATATGCCATTGAAAAACTGATGAAACAAACATTACTGCAATGATTATCTCTAAATCTTTCTATACATAGATGAATCACCATAGTCAAAATACAACTGATACTTTAGTCTACCGTATAAGTCGACCTTATGTAAAGTCGAGAGCAAGTTTTGGGGCCAAAATTATGAATTATGCTATGACCCATGGATAAGTCGAGGGTAAATCCTAGGGATATACAGCAAAGGATCTAAAGGATGAAGCAAAGCAAAACAATGTCAAAAAACTTACAAAATTCCAGCAGACATAACTTTTTGTGCTCCCTCCTAAGACTGGATGGATGAGAGACTAGAGGGATTCAGTGCTTCCAGGACAGATTATACAGTAGTCTTGCTTTTGGCCAGGGGATGGTTCCTTTTTTTAAAATAAGAGTTAAAGTACAGTACTTACATTGACCCATGGATAAGTCGACTCAATTTTTGAGGGTCAATTTTTTGACCTAAATTCTAGACTTATAAATGAGTATATACAGTATTTGAAACTATCTTGCAAAAACCGTTGTCATGGCAGAGGCTACTCAAAGATTTTATTACAGGGAGGAAAGAAGACTTGTGATTCGGAAAGCAAAAGCTGGGGAGTACTAAATAAAATGTGAAAAAAAACAGAGGCATACCAAGGTGCTCAATGCATGTTTTATTGGTAAAAAACCCCAATATGTTTCAGCCTGTAGTGCTCTCAAGGCCTTCTTCAGGGGCTATATAAAACCATAAAAAGAGACAACACCTAAAAGCATAATAAAAGAATACAGACTATTACATTGTACAAGTCATTATTACATTTGTACATTGCTTACAGCCTGTATGCTCCTATTTGCAGTGTAATATCAGACATTTCTGGAGTTGAAATTCTCATATCATTTACTGTATGCAGATCATAAGCAATATACAAATGTAATAATTTTATACAATGTAATATCCTGTATCATTTCATTATGCATTTGTATTTTGTCTCTTTTTATGGTTTTACAAAGTCCCTGAAGCACCGGGGTTTTTTTAAACCAATAAGTAAAACATCCATCAATTGAATACCTAGAGATGCGTCTCCAGTTTCTTCCATAGATTTGTGATTAAACAGCACAATAAAGTTTATATAAATTGGATAGCCTTGCAATTTCAAATCTCAAGTTCACAGAATTAGTAAAATAGATAAGGAAAGATAGATAAGGACCAACCATAGGTGTAAACAGAAAATAACAATGAACCATATGGGGCTATGATGGCGCTACTCCGTGGCTTCAAAAAAATTGAGGTGTATATAGTCACCTTAAAACAATTTAAAAATGGCTGCCCAAGAACACTGAGTTGTCTTCAAGACCTCTACATATCAAAAAGTTGTCCGTTTAAAGGTTCGGCCTCCAAACCATATTGGAGATTCATAGAAATGTCTATGCCACAAGACTGGGAGCACTGGGGGGGGGGAGACCTTGCAGTCCCTTTAACAGCACACTAGAGAAAACACTGACTTTGTCCTCTGTTTAAATCCCTCTCTGAGGTAGCTACAGAAAATGTTGAAAAGCTTGCTTGTAGATGGTGTTTTATTCCTCTAACATTATCCAGAATAAGCAACTCTGTTCCCTCACTTGACTGGAGAGGATGGAGAGCAAAGGCACATTTCCATGGGTAGTTATATTGACCCAAAGTGGCAGGATTTTAGAAGGATGAAATTGTATTTTTGTCTGAAGTACTGAATCAGAAGGTCAGTTTTTTGGTGTCCTTTTTTACTGTTGACAACGAGGTAGACAATAATCTTTCCAGTTAAGACTTAATATATCTCTATTGCTTTCAACAGCAAGGTCTGAAATAGCTAGGATGTGGAGGTCAACTTGTCTTTCAAAAATAGTTTATACAGGGTGTGTTGCTAGAGAAACTGTCCTAGCAATGACCAAGAAGACAATGACCACGAAGACCCTTTTTTTTGGTCTTGGTTTGGTATCCTCTTATTATATATTCATGTTATTACTCATCTGTCCTCTTGAGGCTTATGTGAAATACTGGTTAAATCCTTTTTGATCTGTTTCCTCATAGGGAGTCTTCTCGTAGCAGTAATGATTTTATTTTTCCCAACCTACTGTAAAAGCTTATATACTTTATTTATTGTAAAAGCGTATCTTCTTCCTCATGTTATTGTACCAACGTGTTTCACTGTAGGGAGAGGTTTTCTTCACCTTAGTTAGACAGATGAAAACTGGTTGTTGTTGTTGTTTTAAAGAACTAACTTAACAGAATTTAAACATTTGGACTATATGCATTGCCCTGGAATTTTATATTCCAGAAAGACACTTTTCAAAGTTATGCACTGATAAGCATTTGTCTCGCTCGCAGTAACTTGTAATTGTGTTATGCTTTCTCTGTACATTTTTTAAAATAAGTAAATGAAACAGCAGGGAAGAAAATAAAAGTATTTCATTCCCACCTTTGCCTAATAATACAATTGGATTATTTTGCCTGGCAATTGCTGAAGTAACTATTTGTTCAGCAGTGATGAGATCAACTGCAGAAGCAGGAACCTGTTTTATTTCCCTATTTTTGTTCAGATGAATTGTTCCTTTATTAATCTTTATGCTTAGGATCAAGAGATTAACATTGAGTACTAAAACTATGCAAATAATACATTCAGTGATTTCTGGGAAAGCAACACAAAACAGATGTAAAACCAAAGCTACTTTTCCCACTGACCATGGTATAAACCAAGATTTGGTATTCACGGTTAGTCAAACGCTTGATAAAAGCTCAAACCTCTATCACTTATTACAAACAACGTGTATAAGTAAGGATCCAGGCAACCCAACACTCTCCAGCTAGTAGAGCAAAACATCTTGCTGTTCCAATTGCCCTTGGCAGTTATTGACTTACACTTTATCAAGGACTCCCAGCTTGTCTTCTTCAGGAAACCACACTTGGGAAGGGATCTTCATGCATGCTAGGAAAGGGGTTTGAAAACCCTTCAATAGCAAGCTGCCTTGAAGGTCAGGAAGAAATTGTTTAGGGAAGCACTTCTGTACAAAGGCAAGTATGCCTAAATCTGTACAGGATTAGACTGCATTCCCATAAATTACAAATACTCATTTACTGTTAACTGGTGGCCATACAAAGCCCACTCACTAGACTCCTACTGCATAAACTGCATTGCTATCAAGATACTTGCAGATGGACACCTGTATAATCTGTTCT
>NW_024805161.1:0-4741 GCF_019175285.1 Sceloporus undulatus
CTGTACTTTCATTTTTTTCTATTTTATTTTTCATACCTCCTTTACTTTTTATTCATACCTACCATTTCTTTTTACTTTCATGACAATCTCTGTTCTACTTACTCTTCACCTTCTTTTTGACTTTCTCTTACCTTTTAAATTATCATTATTTATTTATTTATTTATTTAGCGCTGTATCTCTTACCTTCTTCTCTTCCTTATTCATTCATTTATTTATTTTCCTCCTATTTTTGGGTCCACTTCATACCTTCCATTATTCTCTCCTCTATTTCCCATGCTCTTATCTCTTCATCCCTTTATTTCTCTTTCTTCCAATTCTTCTCCTCTAGTCTTGTAATCCCTCTCTCCCAAATCTTCTTCTGGATCTCCTTTTGTGGCCAAGCAGTTCCTCTGCTTTGGGGCACCTTCCAGGCTCCCAGCCTTTTGAAATCCCCTTTAATACCAAGTTTCTATCAAACACAGGGACCCTGCATGGAAGGTTTATCTTTTTTGTAACGCCTGATCAAGGTCTGGCCTTTTTCACCTCGAAGAAGGGACTGGGATCTTCTGTTAGGGGTTTAGAAGATAATAGAAGGTTAAATTGTGATTATCCTACATCGTTGTTTTATAATTGGGATGGGGGTTGGGAAGGGGGTAATTTTGAATTTTATTGTATTTTTAATGTATTTTTACTGTTGTAACCCACCCAGATTCCTCGTGATTGGGCGGGCTATAAATAAATTATCATCATCGTCGTCGTCGTCGTCGTCGTCGTCATCATCATCATCTCTGTAGTGGAACTCCTATAATGCATTCACATCTATTTTGTATGTTTTTTTAAATTTATTTAAGGCTTTATGATGGCATCCAAACATCCAAAGGTTGAAGTAATACTGAGCATCCCAGGCCAAAGAGTCTGGACCTCAAATCCTATGTTGGCATCTCCCTGGATGCAAAGAATTAGTGGGGGTCAAAGACAATATTAGTTAAATATATAGACCTTTAAATATATAAATATATATTTAATATTAAAAATATTAAATATCAGTATATAAATATATAAATTATATATTTATAAATAAACATAAATAATGTAAATATATCCATTTTATTTATCATAATATTTATAAATTATACACACACACACCCCTTTGTTAAATATATAGACTGATTGAAAATGCAGTTGTGTTTGCAATATTAATTATAGTTGGCTCTGGAGAACCCCTAAAAGGGAATACAGTACTGTGCTTTTTAAAATTGTAATGTTTCTACACTTCTGCTTTTAATTTTTTGTAATGGCAAACATTCAGTTATGTTTAATGTATTAGACGGCGGAATCATCTTTTAATGCTAAATTTCTGTATGTTTCTGTCCTGCCTCTCCCACCAGAAACTGGCAGTGAAAACAGCTTAGTCCAAGGTAGTGAAAACATACACAAGGTTAATATGAAAAGATGATCCAGCTGCCTGTCACATTAAAAACAACTGAACTTGTGCAGCTCCCCATGGACTTCAGGGTTTGGGGCTCCCAGGAGAAGGATGGAGGGGGAAGGGAGGCCAGGAAGCCCCCCTAAACCTCCCCCAAAGCCTCCATCTCCATTGGGAAGGTTCCCAGATCAAACATGGCCATCTCTGGGCAGAGACCTCCTTCTATGGCTCTCACCAGCCTTCCTCCCAGTTGGATCCAAGGGGCTGGCATTGCCCTTCCTGCCCCTAGTTCTCCAAATCTAGAAAAGAACAGCTCATGAGCTCAACAACATTTTCAACTAAATATTCCATGCTCATACCTGAAGCAATGGCATTAAATTCACACTTGAATTAGCTACAAAGAGCTAAGAAAGTACCTGCCTATGTCTGCCTGTTTTTGAAGGGGGTTGTTAATCCAAAAGACAGTTTAAGAGCCATTTGTGAAACTTTATAGCGTATTCATTTCTGGGATTCTTGTGAATCGCTGCATTAGCAGAGAAAACATTACTCAGGGTTTTGTAGGTCCTGGTATAGGATGTGTATGACGCCATGAATTTTGGCACCTGGTGACCCCAACCCTAGAGAGGGCCCTGATGAAGAGGCATCTGGCGGCTGGGGTCATTAGCCAAGGGACCTTTCCCCCAACTTTATGGGGTCCAAAGGTACCCAGAACTCCAGAGGCAGCTTTCCAATGAGAATGAGTTTTATTTCAAAGGGGAAATCAATGCACTCACTCAAGCAGAGGACCATGCACATGCGCAAGGACTAGAGAAAGCAAAGGTGGGAGGCTGGAATAGATGCAAGGCTTTGCCAATACATGATAATTAATTATAGAGATCTTGATTCCAATGGCTGGGGATCTGGGATGAAATGGAGGACTCACTTTCTCCTGTGGCAAGAGACTGAGGCGCTAGCCAAGCAAACCAACATGGATTCTGACTGCTACTCAACTAAGTCCACGGGGCTTTGCTGCAAAAGTTCCAATATTTGCACCAAAAGTATGCCTTGGAGGCAGATTGTAAGGGGTTGAAAAGACCAAATGGTTTTAGAATTACTTTGAAATGGATTTGGGGTCAAAAAATAGTACAGGAATACCTGGTTAATTTAAACTAATATAAGTCTTCAGGATCAGATGAAATAGATTCAAGGGTATTAAAAGATGGCAAATGTCATCTCAGAGCCATTGGCAATAATCTATGAGAACTCCTGGAGAAAAGGAGATATGTCTGCCCCGGCTTCCACTCCCCAAATGCATCTGAGGAAGTGGACCGAAGTCTAGGAATGGTCATGCTGCCAACTTCTCTCTTTCAGTTACTCTCAAGGATCCGACAAGATCTCTCTATCTACTGATTCTGCAGACTAACACGGCTATATCTTTGAATTCTACTGCTATGAAATGATGTAGAAGTGGTATCTTGCTCTGAATAAATGGTCTCATATAATGCCTTTAGTTCTTTTTATTGCCAATGGGAGAGGGATGTAATACGGCCAAAATCATTGGTGTAACATTGGGGAAAATATAAATGACATCTTAGGTTCAGAAATACAGTTGAGACCAGAATTGTTTCTTTAAGTATATTGGACTTTAGTAAGAAACCTGAAAGAGAGCCCAATATTTTGCTGTATGGTTATTGCAGTGCAAATATTGTATGCTAAATATTGGAAACAGAAGAGTATTCTGAACATTGAAGAAGGGATGGAAAAATGATGGGGTCTGACTGTTTCAGAAAAGCCGATGAATTCAGTAAATGGACATAGGACTCGAAAATACTGTACTTAGAAATGTGGCAACCTTTTATAAATTATGCAAATAAGTTTCTGGCAATATGGTGTCTATAGGTTTTGATGCTTAGATAAGAATCCTTTATAAATATTAGAGAGGATTAGTTTGGATTTCCTTCTTTATCTATTACTGATCACAAATGGAGAGAAACCAGAAGTCGTGGGGGTTTTAGGGGAATAGAGGAGAAAAGGTGGGAAGATTATGGTTGGTTCTTGTTATGATATGTGGGTTTTGGCATTTCTGTCTGCTTTATTGCCTGAGAGTCTGAGCCAGAAAGCTTGGCTTTTCTGGGGAGATTGTTGGTTCCTCTGGGACTTGGATCTCCCTTTGTGTCCCTTTGAGAGAAAACCCTCAGGGAACCAGCCTCTCTTGCCTTCCTGCCTTTTGGAATAATAGGAGACCTATTTGCAAGAGGAACAACCTGCCTTGAATCCCAGAAGGAAGGGAGATCCAGATGACCCTTCCGTTCTCTTCTATGGGGCTGAGGTTGTGACCTTTGTTTCTAACCTGACTTCCCACTCGAAACCAGTTTGCAAATGAGAGCAAACACAATATAGCTAAAACACACACCGAGTTAATACTAAGAGATAGTTCCACTGTGTACAGTATCAAAAATAATGTACAGTGTGCAGTAACAAAGAATTAAAAGAAGCAGTTCAGACACATTACAATTAAAAGCAGCAGAGTGTACTTCTTTCTGGATTCTCTGGGAGCAACATGAAGTGAATATACTGCAAATGCACCTTCAATCCCATTTGGACTGGATCAGGGCCCTTCTTGGGGTCTCTTCCAACTCTAGGATTGTATGATATAAGCCCCATCTTACTCAATGTGCCGGGTGTTGCTTATACAGCAGTGGTGTGTGCGTCTTTTGATATATGTTTTAATCTGCTGTTAATTTTCATTAATGATTGTTTAATTATTTTTTTTAACTTTGGGGCTTTGGGAGATTTTCCTTAGTGTTTATTTGCTTTCCAACATATAACGTATCACACTTACAGACAAACAAGTTAAGGAACATTACTTATACATAAATACACTTAAAGACATCCATATCTCTGTACTGTCTGCCTCACTCACTTAAAAGGATGAGATTTACAGAGATAACTAACATATCTTTCCTAAAGGACCTATCTTTATAAAAACCTATAATATAAAACAAACATGACTACCTTCTATTTGGAAAACCACTCATATTTGTTCTATTTAAATAAATGTTTTATCCTTCTGCCTAGGTCTAGGGATTATATTTGAGTTAGATTTACTTATGGAGCTAGTTGAAACAAGATCATGTAAAGTAAGCAGTAATGGAGGGGGTTTGGGATTTTTAACAATGGCCAGGTACCAAAGCAGCGTTCAAACTGGTCAAACTATTTCTAATCTAACTGTAAAGCAAATATTAAAAACAACACTTAAAGCAGGGGTAGGCAACCTCTTTGAGCCGGGGGCCAGGTTGCTGTCCCTCAGACAACTGGGGGGCCGAAGCCAAAAAATAAATAATTAAATAATTATA
>NW_024805162.1:0-2500 GCF_019175285.1 Sceloporus undulatus
AATGTAATGTATATATAATTTCTGTTCTTGAAAATTATGGCTTCTGTTATCTCTGCTATAATGAATCACTGCAAGAATTATCCCATTAGCTGGGTATGGCATCAGAAAACCAGTTGCTGTATTGAACCATTTCTTTCTTTTAAAACCTGGCTTACCTACTAACCTCAAGCCAGTTTAGTGTTGGTAGAGAAAGTTCCACAACTTCCTATCTGTATCTACAGATCCACCACCATCTTACTACTTCATGTTCTCCCACAAGGTTTGGATAGGTTGAGGGGAAGCAGAGAAGACCCCTGGATTTATATACACATCTGTTATTAAGCGACTTTTGGGTGGTGTACTTGGGCAAGTGATGGATTCATCCTAGCATACATGTCACAGTGGCTAAAGAAATAACATTTTATTTATTCCTCCCTCAGTAAAAATATTATTGCCAATATATTAATATATTAAAAATCATATAATTAGGAAACCTCTTATAGAGCCAGCATGATGTAGTGGTTTGAGTCTTGGACTGTAACTTGGAGACCAGGGTTTGAATCCTAATTTGGCCATGTAAACCCACTGGGTGACCTTGGACAAGTCATACTCCTTGAGCCTAACATGATGGCAATGGTAGACCCCTCTGAAGAAGCCTCATAATAGGTTTGCCTTCAGGTTGCCATAAGTCAGAGACAACTTGAAGGCACACAACAACAACAACAACAACAACAAATTTTCTGGAACTTTTTCAAAATTCTTACTTGTCACAATAGTGGACCCTTGTTATACGCTGGATTTGGTTCCAAGATCCCCCGTGTATAACAAAATCCATGTATGCTCAAGTCCCATTACATATAATGACATAGCAAAATGGTGTCCCTTATAAAAAATGGAAAATCAAGGTAAATTTATACTTTTTTGGAACATTTTCAAACCGTGTATGCTTAAATCCGTGTATAAAAAATCCGTGTATAAGAAGGGCCGACTGTATAAATAAATATGATGGGTGGCTTGGACAGCATCAACAGAAAAGCACTACACTAGATTTGGAGCTAGATATTTCTCTCCCCTCAGGAAAATGGGCACGACAATTTCAGTTCTAGAACTTGATGCGTTGTGTATATCGGTCCTTGCTGCACCCATTTCGGGAAACAGATATAATTTTCCAATTGGACTCCAATTCCTATTAATCATAATCAGCAGGGCCAGCGGTCAAGAATGCAAGAAGTTACTGTCCAGCAAATTCTGGAGGGCCGCAGTTTTCCAAAACCTGATCTGACCCATCTACAGCCCTAACATTCACTTGGGTAGAATGTAATAATGGTAGTTGAGTATGTTAAATCTGGTGCATACAGAATTGAACTGCTATGGCATGGTGGTCCAGGATATTGAATTATTCTATGCATAGAAGGGTGAATTTGAAAGCTAGTGTGACAACTGTGACCTTGCTAAATAACTTTAGGCAAGCAACTAGCTTTCAGCTTTGTCCCTCCAGCTGTAATGTGGAAAAAAAAATATTAGCCGTCTGTTATCCTGGGAACTAGTGTTCCTTGCAGAATTGTTTGTAAGGATTACTGAAAATATATGTTGGACACTGAGCAGACATACTGTAAAAATAGATGGTCTCATTTTTAAAAAATATCCTGATATGACAGTCATCTTTACCTATCAGATGGAATGTCATGTAGAAGATGGAGTAAGCTTGTTTTCTGGTGCTCCAGAGACTAGAACATGAACCAGTGGACAAAGCAATCACTGGGGGCTGTGGACCACACCAGGTGATACCCTAAAAGGGGGGGGGGACACCATTTCTTCCCAAGAAATTAGTTGTGGCATTTGCTTGCATCTTTTTAAAATGCTGGCGATGGTGCGAGTGAGGTGAGACTCAATGAGAAGAGAAAGGGGAGGCCTTAGGGGTTTCTTTTAAAATAAATTTTTAAATTATAGATTTTATTTTGTTTAAAAAAATTAAAACTTAAAAAAATATTTTTTCTTTAAAAGCATCACATCTTACCAAATTTTCATTTTAACCACATGAAATGATGTAGATGTAAATATATTTTGACTGTGCACATGATATTATAATTTAAAGGCATAATGTTGAATTTGCTAGTTGTTTATGTCACAACTATTGCAATTACATTCAGTGATATGTGGGAATTACAATTTATAAGTAACATTAGTACAAAAAACATTACTAAGGATTCTGTATGGTGTAGTATGGTGATAGTGGGACAATATGTGTGTATGGGATGACACCATGAGTTACTGCATTGGTGACACCAACCCTAGTGATGCCACTGCCAGTGGAATTACAAGAAAAGAGATTCTTCCTTTAAAAAAAATAATATACTTTATTCATAATACAAAATACAAAAATTTTTAATCATAAAACAATGGTATAAAACGTTTCATGTCATTAAAAACTTTCCTTATTAAATTTTTACACAATTCAATTCATTTAAAATAAATCTGACCATAAAGAACAGTGGCTAGATGGAAGAGAAAAGGATGTAAA
>NW_024805163.1:0-4738 GCF_019175285.1 Sceloporus undulatus
GACTCTGAATGAAACAAAACAAGAAACAAGGCACAGTATGAAGTTGTAGATCTTATTTATTAAGTTAAACAAAAACAGTGTAAATGCAGTCAATACATTGTCTAGCTGTAAACTGTTGATGAATAATACTGATAAGTTACTGTAAAGGGAAACAGTGAGAAAATTAAGAAATGAGACTAATGTTACCCTTGTAAAATATTGTTCTCAAGTGTCCAACACTATCCAGTGCTTTTGGCTTCATACTCTTTCAAAAATTATTGTTATTATATTATTATATCCCATCCTTCTCCCAAGGCTGGGACTCAGGGTGGCTAACAACATTTAAAAAACACCATACAGTTCAAAACATACAAAAATAGTATGTTAAAATATAATTAAATTACTACATTAGAACAAATTCAGTACTAAAATCCAATTTAAAAGATTAAAATGATTAAAATACAATTAAAACAATTTTCCAGCACCCTGTCACCTGCCTTACAAACTTTCTGCTTTAAAAGCCTAGCTAAACAAGTAGGTCTTAGCCTGCTGGCAGAAGGATAACAAAGAAGGGGCCATTCTGGCCTCCCTGCGGAGGGAGTACCAAAGTCTAGGGAGAAAGGCCCTCTCTCGTGTCCCCACCAACCACACTTGTGAAGGTGGTGGGATGGAGAGAAGGGCCTCCCCTGAGGATCTCAGAGCCCAGGCTGGCTCATATAGGAAGATACGGTTTGCCAAATAGCCTGGACCTGAGCCATATAGGGCTTTTTAGGTCATCACCAGCACTTTGAATTTTGCACAGATACAGAGTGGCAGCCAATGGAGCTGTTTCAACAGGGATGTTGTATGATCTCTAAAACCTGCCCCTGTTAGCAGAATGACTGCAGCTCTTTGGACCAGCTGAAGTCCCTGAACACTCCTCAAAGGCAACCCCATGTAGAGTGCATTACAGTAGTCCAAATAGATGTAACCAAGGCATGTACCACCGATGCCAGATCCAGCATCTTAAGGAATGGGCGCAGTTGGTGCACGTTTTAAATGTGCAAAAGCACTCCTGGTCACTGCACAGACCGGGGCTTCCAGGTTCAAAGCTGAGTCCAGGAGTAGCCCCAAACTGTGAACCAGTGCTTTCAGGGGGAGTGGGACCCCATCTAACATAGGCTGGATTTCTATTCCCTGATCTGCCTTCTGACTGACCAGGGGCACCTCTCTCTTATCTGGATTAAGTTTCAACTTCTTTGTCCTCATCCAGTCCATTACTGAAGACAGACACTGAAACTGGAGTAGTAGAGTTGCATGTCATCTGCATATTGACTCTGGACAGTGGCTTCATGAATATGTTAAACAGCATAGGGACAACACAGAACCATGAGGGACCCCACAGGCCAATGGCCTGGCGGTCAAGCAAGAGTCCCCTAGCATCATTTTCTGGTGTTAGGGGAGGCTATCCAGAAGCATACCAGGACTGATGGTATGGAAAACTGCTAAGAGGTCCAGGAGAACCAACAGGGACACACTCTCCCCATCCAGTTCCCTGCATAAGTAATCCATCAAGGCAACCAATGCTGTCTCTGTTCCATAGCCAGGACTGAAACCAGATTGCAATGGCCTGTTACAGCTGATTGTATTCTGTTTTTGGCTTTTGGCCACTGTCCTACACCAGACTTCTTATTAAAAGACAGAGGCAGCCAACAATAACACTAGCTCCTGTCCTACTTCCCCCTCTCCCCACAGTCATGGGGGCTTAGCAAAAAAAACAAAGGGGTGGGGGAATCACCAGGGAAGGAGAGGAACAAGAGGCCAAGATGATCCTCACGCTCCACTGTGGCTGCTGACTGACCCCAAACCCCTTTCAACCTGGAACCTCCTCTCCTTGTGCCCCTAAATCCTCTGCACCATACTGGCTATTTGCTCAAACATGAAGCATGGAGCACAGACTATGCATGATATATACCTGTGCAAGATATATGATATATATATACATGATATATACCTGTGCAGGCTTCCCACCTGGAAGCATGGAAGAAAGTAATAATGTTTTGCACAGAAAAACTAACAGAATACCTGATCAGGTAACCATCTGCGGAGCTCATAAATGCCTGCTATCTACCTGACCCCTTTACAGGAAAAAATCAAGATGTATGAAGGCAGTCCTCCAGTTAAAGTATTTCTATAATGATGGCATTTCTATGGTTTCTCTTTAATGTGGATTTCTTCATGCCTGAAAAGGTGTGAAATTTCAGGAAAATGTTTCCTACAGGCCTGTGGTCTGTATAGTTTCTCTCCTGAATGGAATCCCTCATATTCAAAAGGTGTGAATTTTGAGGAAAATATTCAGATATAACAATTGAATGATTTCACTTCTCTGTGGATTCTCCGATCCTTCAAAAGGTGCCAGATTTGAATAAAGCATTTCCAACACTCCGCACATTTTTATGATTTCTCTCCTCTGTGGACTCTCTGATGCTTCACAAGAGCTGACTGTTGAGCAAAGCCATTCCCACACTGCTGGCATGTGTATGGTTTCTCTCCTGTATGGACTCTCTGATGTCTCATAAGAGATGACGTTTGAGCAAAACCTTTCCCACACAGGTGGCATGTGTATGGCTTCTCTCCTGTGTGTACTCTTTGATGCTTCACAATATCTGACTTGTAAGCAAAACCTTTTCCACACTGCTGGCATGTATATGGTTTCTCTCCTGTGTGGTTTCTCTCATGAGTTACAAGAGTTGACTTGTGAACAAAACATTTCCCACACTCCTGGCATGTGTATGGTTTCTCTCCTGTATGGACTCTCTGATGCTTCACAAGGTTTGATTTCTCAGCAAAACCTTTCCCACACTTCTGGCATTTGTATGGTTTCTCTCCTGTGTGGACTGTCTGGTGCCTCACAAGAGATGACCTCTGAACAAAGCCTTTCCCACACTGCTGGCATGTGTGTGGTTTCTCTTCTCTGTGGACTATCTGATGGTAAACATGTTTTGTCTTTTGAGCAAAACCTTTCCCACACAGCTGACATGTGTATGGTTTTTCTCCTGTGTGGACTCTCTGATGGGAAACAAGGTTTGCCTTCTGAGCAAAACCTTTCCCACAATGTTGACATGTGTATGGTTTCTCTCCTGTATGGATTCTCTGATGTTTCACAAGATCTGACTTGGAAGCAAAACCTTTCCCACATTGCTGGCATGTGTATGGTTTCTCTCCTGTGTGCACTCTCTGATGCTTCACAAGATCTGACTTCTGAGCAAAACCTTTCCCACACTGCTGGCATGTGTATGGTTTCTCTCCTGAGTGGAATTTCTGGTGCAGCAGAAGAGCTGACTTCTCAGCAAAACATTTCCCACACTGCTGGCATGTATATGGTTTCTCTCCTGTGTGGACTCTCTGATGCTTTACAAGAGTTGACCTCTGAGCAAAGCATGTCCCACACTGTTGGCATTTGTATGGTTTCTCTCCTGTGTGGACTCTCTGGTGCCTCAGAAGAGCTGACTTCTGAGCAAAACCTTTCTCACACTGCTGGCATGTATATGGTTTCTCTCCTGTATGGTTTTTCCAGTGGGTCATAGGATCTCTATGCACTTTCAAATGTGCCATAAGTAGTGAATTGTATGCAAAGCATTTTCCACACTTCCGGCATTTGTGTGGTTTCTTTACTATGTGGGCTTCTTGATAGTTTATACTGTATAATTTAGAAGCAAAACCTTCCACACATGAAATTTCACACCTGAACGGTTTCTTTAGGGAATGAGGCCTCTTGCAAGGCACAAATGCCATATTTTGCAGAAAACATTTCCCAGATACATTGTGTTTGTAGGGCTTCTCTCTGATATAACTTTCTTCTTCTGAATGTTGACCTTGCTTAATAAATTCCACTATTTGTCTAAAACAATTCCCATACTTAACACATACATATGTTTTCATCCAGTCTTCTGCTGTGAAGAAGAAAAGCAGAAAATAATAATGGTGTGAAAAAGCATTTCAGGGTATGGGAAGCAGATTAAAGACAAATGAATCATCAGAACAAAAAAGGCATGCTATGCTCCCTCTTACGACATAAATCCAGATGATCTGATAGCCTGTGACTTCCCATGAGAGCTTCCTTGAATGTTACAAGCTTCAGGGGAAGGCTCTCTCCACCCTCCAGATGATTTTGACCATACAGTCAGGCTGAAGGACCTCTAGATGCCTAATAGGCAACCTCTGATGTTCTTCCAGCATGAGTCTAAGGTCAACCAGCAGAAATATCAGGATCGTACTCTATAAATCCAATCAATCAATCAGTAAATAAAACGTTTATACTCAGCGACCTTTCAAGCTCCACATGAAAACATTTTCATGCACGCCTGTATCATTTTAGCTTTGTGTCACCCACTATACCAGTCATAACAGGCCAAGGGAACTGCTCAATATGGCTGAAGAGAAGGACTTGGGGGCAAGCACCTGGCTCCCTGGACTGTTGCTTTCCTCTCTTGTTTGAGGCCTTCCCAGAGACATCTGCTCTCAGAGACATGGAGCAAGACTACAGAGCAGGTGTCGGCAAACCCTGGCCCACAGGCCATATGTGGCCCGTGGAGGCGGCAGGACCAGCCTGCTGCTCTTAAAGGGCCAGGGGCAGCTTGGAAGCCAAGAGGCCTCCCAGGCTGCCCCCAGCCTTTTAAGAGCAGCGGCAGCGAGGAGGAGGACGAGGCCTGGCTTCATCCACCTCCTCGCCCTCTCTGCTCTTAAAGGGCCAGAGGCAGCCTGAGAGGCCTCTTGGCCC
>NW_024805164.1:0-4737 GCF_019175285.1 Sceloporus undulatus
TCAAGCGTTGTTTTGATGTTACGGAGAGCACACAGCTGACCCTTCGAGAGTTCTGGAAGCAGCATTTTGATATCGTCGTGTGCTTGAAGATGGTGGACTTGGCCTGGCAGGAGATCACCAGGCGCAACCTGATTGCTGCGTGGAGGAAGCTGTGACCTGATGCTTCTTCCTTGGAAGGGTCACAGACCGAGGGTGCTGAGCCAGGTGAAGAAGAAGAGGTGCATGAGATTGTCTCCATCGCAAGGTTCCTGGGACTTGACGTGGACAACGAGGACGTGGAGGAACTCATAGAGGAGCACAACGAGGACCTGACAACAGAGGACCTGAAGGCCTTGGCGGCGATGCAACACTCTGCCGTGGATGAGGACGTGCTCCATTTCGACAGGGGCCAGCAGGAGGAGGCTGCGGGGGCATTTTTGCCAACGGCAGAAATTAAAGACATTTTGCGGCAATTCCACAATGTGTCTTCATATGTTGAGAAGCACCACCCTGAGAAGGTGCTCACCAGCCATGCCATTGCACATTTCGATAATGTCTGCCTTAGCCATTTTAAGAACCTGCTTAAGGGCCGGCAAAAGCAGACATCCTTGGACCAGTTCTTCACTAGAGAGGGAGAACCGTCATCCAAGAAGGGAAAAGGTGACCCTTAAAAAAAGGTGACCCTTAAAAAAAACACCAAATTTTTTTTAAAAAAAATCTTTGTTAAATTGGTTGCATTGGCTAAATTGGCTGAAGTGGTTAAATTGCTTGAATTGGCTGAAGTGGTTAAATTGCTTGAATTGGCTGAATTGGTTTAAATTTGGCTTTTTTAGCTGCCCCACTCCTCCTCCTCCTCCTGCCTCACTCTGAGATGCCAGGACCAGATGCCAAGACCAGCAAAGATAAGTCAAAAACATTTTTTTTCTTTATCCTTTAGAAACCTTTAGAATGGACCTGCAAGTCATTCTTAAGCTCTTTAGTGCCTCAGGCAATTTGTATTACATTGTATTGTAGGGTACTTAGCTTAATAGGCCTCTATTGTAACTTTGTTTTGACTTGCAGGTTCAGTCTGAGGTCATAGAACACATTAGTTATTTTCAATGGAAAAAGTGTTTCGGGTTACGAAATTTTCGGGTTACGAAAGGAATGGCGGAACGAATTAATTTCGTAACCCGAAGCACCAGTGTAGTTTGATAGTTTGTGTGTTCAAAGTTAGTTTGTAAAAATAGTTAACACTGAATACAAAACTATAGTAAGACAAAAGGTACAGTAACTGAAAAATAAATCATGTTAATAGTAGAAAAGTATAACTTAGTGTTTTCCCGGTTACCAAATCCTAATCTAAAGAGCCCAGTCTTCCCAGTGTTACTTCCATAACCCGTCGCATTATAATGCAGACAACTAAATATATGAATACAGGTCCAAGTGCCATCATATATTTGTTTTATTAACCATCTTTCATGATATTCTTTTAATGCACATCTCTATACTTTCTGAAAATAATCTCTACTCATTTAATAACAGCTTATATCGAGTGCCAAGTTTTATGCTATAATATTACATCAGTCAATTAAGACAGTTAATATATTTTGTAATATTTTCAGTACAACTATTTTTAGAGAATTTTTTGTCACTCTTGAGTCCTTTTTTTACAGATAAATTGATCAACTCATTAGTGAAATGAAGACCATTTATCCAAGCGGGACAAACAAAAGGCAAGACAAAAGAAAAGAAGAAGCTTCCAAGTATTTTTCTATCCTTTCTACTTGGTTTTGTCCTCTTCCTATTACATCTACATCTAGCAAAGAAACTTAAAAAATCATAAGCAAGTGGTTTCTTTGAAGGAAAAAAATTAAAC
The DNA here is from genome assembly GCF_019175285.1 of Sceloporus undulatus. Lineage (NCBI taxonomy): Eukaryota > Metazoa > Chordata > Lepidosauria > Squamata > Phrynosomatidae > Sceloporus > Sceloporus undulatus. Next base: position 1,838 of record NW_024805164.1, read on the forward strand.
CCGTAGTTAGCTACGCCAGTGATGGGATTTAGCTATATCAATCTTTCCCAGTACACCCCACGCATCAAATCAACTAGTTAATCAACTGCCCTCCTTTCCTATGACCCGCAGAGCCTCAGCAGTGCTGGATTTTGAAAGGAAAAAACCTACATAACACTCCCCCTGAAAACACAGGTTCGCAGTTTAGGGGTAATCTCGGACTCAGCTTTAAAATTGGAGGCCCAGGTCTCTGCTGTGACCAGGAGTGCTTTCGCACATTTAAAACTTGTGCGCCAACTGCGCCCGTTCCTTGAGAAGCCAGATCTGACCACGCTGGTACATGCCTTGGTTACATCCCGTTTGGACTACTGTAATGGGCTCTACATAGGACTGCCTTTGAAAAGTGTTCGGAAAATTCAACTGGTTCAAAGAGCTGCTGCCAGGCTGTTAACAGGCGCCGATTACAGAGCCCATACAATTCCCCTGTTGAAACAGCTTCATTGGCTGCCAGTTCGTTCCCGGGCACAATTCAAGATACTGGTTATATCCTACAAAGCCCTACATGGCTCAGGTCCACATTATTTGGCAGACTGTTTCTCCTGGTATGAACCTGCCCAGACTCTGAGATCCTCTGCAGAAGCCCTTCTCTCCATCCCAACAACTTCACAAACACGTTTGGTGGGGACACGAGAGAGGGCCTTCTCAGTGGCTGCCCCTAGACTCTGGAACTCCCTGCCCAGGGAGATAAGAACGGGTCCCTCCTTGATGGCTTTCCGACGGCAGGTGAAGGCATTTAAGGGATCACTTTAAGAACAGGCAGGAATGTTGGACTAATTTAATCATTCTGTTTATTGCATGTCATTTATCTATTTATTTTTTTAAATGTTTTAATTGTACTTTTTGTTTGTTTGTTTTTTAATTGCTGTAAAGCCGCTCTGAGTCCCAGTCCTGGGAAAAGAGCGGGATATAAATAAATAAATAAATAAATTTCTTTGTTTATCTCCCCAGCAGCACTGGAGAACAAGGTGGCAGCAATGGAGATGGAAATGTAAGAACTACATTTCACCAAATGATTGTCTTAGAAGCTGACAACTGGAAGTAGTTCAGTCTTGTGGGGATTGATGATCAATAAATTAATGGTCAGCTGTTGAGGCCAAGGTTGCCAGGTGTTGGCTTGTTTGGTAGTGGGGAAAGGGTGGAAAACAGCTGATAATTTCCTTGTCTTCACAGGGCTACTTCCAGACCTAGAAGACGAAGCTGATAACAGCCCTGTACTTATAACAGGGTTAAAGGAAAATTTAAACTATAAACCTGAGGAGGATTCTGCAAGAGGCTGCTATGGAGCCCTGGTGATGCAGCGGCTAAATGCCTTGTACTGCAGCCACTCACTCAAAACCACAGGGTTACGAGTTCAATGTAGAAATACTAATGCCCTCACAATCTCTACAATCTCCAATATCTCCAAACTACTCCAACTACCCACAAAATACATTGGCAAAAGATTGTGATGATTATAAGCCATAGTTAATCACCCTTCCTAACCCTAGTACGTACAGAGTGTGTACTTTGTGCGCGTCTGGAACGCGCCTTAGTGTATTTTTTGCAACAGAAGAGTCCATTAGTAAAGGTCAGGAATCCACTGGTGCCAACCTTATTAAAACATACCTGTTCTTTTTAGTCTTCCAGGACATGTTGGAAACGGCTGATCTGCATGAAAGTAGCCAATGAAGATATTCATGGAGGTGAGTCACCTTTTGAAATGGGTTTGTTTTACAGTAATTGCTACAGTTTTTCATTGAGGATGCTCAACCAGCATGTGTTTAAAAACAGTGGAAGTGGTGGAGCACACAGGTGAGTCGGTTTCTCTCTCATTAGGATCTCCCTTGTTGTGTTCTGCCAGCAAGCAAATACATTTTTATTCCAGCAAGCTTTTTTAAATCATGCAGGCCTGGTTTTATTGGAGGAGGGGTGTTGGTTTAGATTATGTTTAACCTTTGTATGTTTTAAATTTTGTATGGTTAATTTTTTTAAAACTTTTTACTGTTTTAATTGCGCTATTTTAATTATTTTTATAAATGTTGTTTTAATGGGTCTTTATATTGTGAGCCACCTTCTCTTGTGCCTCTCACCAAACTTCTCAGGGGAGAAGCCATTTCAGTGCTCCATATGTGTCAAGGGTTTCACTGTCCACACAGAGGAGAAACCTTTCTATCGCTTAGTATGTGGAAAGAATTTCACTCAGGTTTCACATCTGAAAACACACCAAAAAATCCACTCGGGGTGAAGTCATTTAATTGCTTAGGGGTTGTTCTCACTGGCGATTTACAACGATTTAAAATACACCGGTTTCAGTAAAACCAATTCAAAATAACCCTGGTCTTATCCTGCGTTCCGAATCGCTTTTTATACTCGTTCCTATTTGGCTATTTAATCAATGTATTTCTCCGCTAGCGTTTCTATTTAGAATAAAGCGGTGTATATATAAATCAATTGTTTTCCCTCCTACCATTTTGGTTTTGTCCTCTTCCTATTACATCTACATCTAGTAAAGAAACTTAAAAAATCATAACCAAGTGGTTTTTTTGAAGGAAAAAAAGTAAACACTTAATTAGCTACGCCAGTGATGGGATTTAGCTATACACTGGTGCCTCGGGATACGAAATGACCGGGTTACGAAATTTTCGGGATACGAAAAAGTTGGATTGGGAAAAACTGTTTCGGGTTACGAAATATTTTTCGGGTTACGAAATTCATTTCGGCGCGAAATTCAAACGATGCAAAGTGCAGCTATAGGCTTTCCAGGGCTAACGGAAAGCTAAGGGGGCTGGGTTAGGGGTTAGCTTTGGCGCGAATTTTGAATTTCGTTAGCAGCAATGATTGGCTTGAGAAATCAAGCTGATCATCTGGATTGGCTAACGAAA
>NW_024805165.1:0-4736 GCF_019175285.1 Sceloporus undulatus
TCTGTATCCTGCCATAATCTCCTTAATTAAGATGGTATGGAGGGGCATATCTTACAGGCTGACACTTCCTCCTTCTGGCCAAATGGCAACTGTGAGATTCTCAAAGCTCAAGAAATTTAACATCTATTTGCATCACAACAAAGACTCTTCTTTTACAATCCAATATGTCTTCATCCTTGTGAGGCCACTGGAAAAAAATTGTTCGGCAAAAGGGATGCTTTCATGACTCTTTCCCACACTTTTACAACTAGAAGAGAACAAAACTGGTTCGACATCATGCTGAGATAGAGAGACACACTCCTCTTCACTTGTCCGCAGGATTTGTTTCTAATGCGACAATGTTTTTAGCCTCAAACTTGTTGCTAGTCTCTTTGCCCCATGACCTTCCCCCCCCCCCCACCTCCTTAATGCTAAAAAGCACTAACATGGCTGTCTCTGAAAAATTCTTGTGCACCAAGAAAAAGCATTCTAGCTCTTTTTGGTGATTTATGTACTGCTCCTGGTTTTGTATCAGCTTTGCCCACTAAAGCCAATAATAAAATTTAACAGAAAGAACAAAGAACATTTGTGTCTTAATGTATAGTCGAATTAAATATAATATAATATAATATAATATAATATAATATAATATAATATAATATATATCCTGCTTTTTGCCAAGCAATCAAAGTGGCGTCCCCATGAGTATGGGCATTGCTGGACCTTTATGGAGAATAGAGTGCAGTATTAAATATGTATATATTAAATGTTGAGCTATCATTTAAATACGACATCCAGCTGATTACAGAAAACCAATTTGTGGTGTAGCAATTTGATTGTTGGTCTAGGAGTTCAAGAGATTGGGATTTGAACACCTGTTCGGTCATGGATACCCACTGCATGTCCTTGGACAAGTCACACTTTCCCAGCTTAAGAGGAAGGCAGTGGTAAACCTCCTCTCAATATATCATGCCAGAAAAACACTCTGAGATGATCTCCATAAATTGGAGTTGGCTTGAAGGCACACAACAACAACAACAATTTTCAATTCTGCAACAGCAGTAAAGCATCCTCGTATGGAAGCAACCTACAATGCAGGAATAATTTAAGCAAGAGCACACAGAATCATAGAATCAAGATTTGGAAGAGACCTCAAAGTCAGTCCAACCCCATCATGCAGGAAGACACAAGCAAAGCACCCATGACAGGTGGCCATCCAGCTCTATTTCTAAACCTTCAAAGGAGACTCCACCAGCCTCCAAGGCAGCCTGTTCCACTGTTGAACAGCTCCTGCTGTCTGGAAGTTCTTCCTAACGTTCAGGTGGAATCTCTTTTCCTGGAGTCTGAATCTGTTGCTCCTATTCTCTGAAGCTGCAGAAAACAAGCTTGCTCCCTCCTCAATATGACATGCCTTCAAATACTGTATTTCAACAAGGCTATCATATCACCCCTTAACCTTTTCTTCTTCAGGCTAAACATACCCAGCTCCTTAAGTATCTCCTCATAAGTGATGGTTTCCAGACCTTTCAACCATTTTGGCTGCCCTGTTCTGGACATGCTCCAGCTTGTCAACATCCTTTTTGAATTGTGGTACCCAGAACTAGACACGGTATTCCAGGTGAGATTTGACCAAAGCAGAAGAGTGGTACTATTATTTTCCTTTCTCTAGACCAACTTTAGTCCTCCAGATGTTTTGGACTTCAACTCCCAGAATTCATAACTGTTGACCTAGTTGGCTGGGGCTTCTGGGAGCTGGATTCCAAACACCTGGAAGACCAAAGTTTGGAAACTGATCTAGATGCTATACTTCCATTAATGCAGCCTAGAATCACATTGGCTTTTTTAGGTGCTGCGTCACACTGTCAACTCATGTTCAGCTACACTGATTCACCCACGCCAAGTGCTCAAAAGGACTTTTCTCTTTGTGTCTACCCAGTAGCTAATTCAATGAGCCAAAGACTTAGAAATGTTATTCCCAGATATAATATGATGGTACAGAGAACAACTAAGTGCTGCTGCTTCTGGCACTGTACTTTCGTTAGCATACTAAAGAGTAGGTTCAGTTGTTCCACCTCTTCTCTCATAAATAAGCCAATGGCAACTCACCTCATGCTTTATCGGGTATATAGTGCCAAAAAATCCTAAAAGGTATCTGCTTCACAATTAAGTCACGTGACCTGCTGGAAACGTATCTGCTACATTCATTCCAACAGAGCAAAAGCAACACTTTGAATGCTTCCATGTGTGAATGACTTCACTTATGCACACACATATACACACCAATGCAAGATGTCAATGCAGTTTAGGCTTTCTTACTAAGGCAGAACAGAAAGCCAATATTGCAAATTTTAAAATCTAGGGGAAATGAATAGACACTATAATAAGAAACAGCTGTGCCATTTTCCTACTCAGACTGAGGGCGAGCGGCTAATTTATGAAGTTGTCGTCATTGAAATATCAAATAAAACTAGGAGTTGCTGTATGGTGAGTGATTTGGAACCAGATTTGTCATATTATATGGTCCTCAGGGCTCTCAAGCTTACTTGGGGGCCCTTGTTTATAATCTGTGCAACCTTTGAGTACTCACTGAGTTACACATTATGAATCCCCTGCCCCACCTTTGGTTGGGAGTGGGAATGATGTGGCCCTATAGACATTGTTGGATTGCAAGTCTCAGCAGCTCCAGCTGGCATAGCTAATGGTAAGGAATGCTGGGAGATCGTGACCACCACAGCTCCCATTCCTGCCTTATATCGCATTGTAATGCTAGAGCAATTTTAAGAAACAAATGGCCGAGGAATGCCCTTAATTCTTCTTCCTTAGAGTCTATGTTCATGCAGCTATTTTGCATGCAGAAGGGCCTAAGCTAAGTCCTTGGCATCTCCAAGTCTGAAACCTTGAGGAGCCCCTGCCAGTCAATGTAGCTCTGGAACAATGTTCTGGCTAGATATAAGGCAACCTCTTTTGTTCTTCCATCCTAGATCCCAAGTCAAAATCTGAGGATGAGGTTTTTTTCTACAAAATAGTTCCAGTAGTGATCTCAATTCCCAAAGGAACCAAGTATCTGTTTCAAAGAACAGGCTGATTGTCAAGGCACTTGATTCATTTCTGTTGCTGAATCTAGCTGTCCTGGCGGCCTGTAGGTCATATCAGAGCAATTTAGAGAAAGAACAAGACATACACGTGATAATATTTTAAAACCAGCCACAGGGATACTTCTGTAGTGTCCATAACACACCCCACCCCGGCACATCTTATGAGCTATAACCATGCTGCTTGTTTTCTATCTCAGGCATATTCCTTTTGCAGAGCATTACATGCTCCATAAGCCCTCAGACCAAGAGTAAAGAGTCTGAGGGCTTATGGAGCATGTAATGCTCTGCAAAAGGAATATGCCTGAGATAGAAGTTTCTACAGTCCCTTGACTGTACAGATAGATTCATTTTCTGCAACTGTACAGCCTTCTGCTCTGCCCAAAAAAGTCTGCATAGTTAGCTGAGCTGTAGATAATGCATTTGACAGTGTGTTCTGTGTGGAGGTTGAGAGCATGTCAGTAGTTTTCTAATATAACTGGATGTTTTTATGTGCATTATGTATTTGAACGTGGGGAGTGGAAAGAAAACCAGTTGAGTGGTGTAGTTTAGGCTCAGGTTTATGTCAAGGTGAAAGTTACTTTGGAAATAGTTTATTGTGGGTTTTTCGGGCTATGTGGCCATGTTCTAGAAGAGTTTATTCCTGACGTTTCACCAGCATCTGTGGCTGGCATCTTCAGAGAATGATTTTGGTATCAGAGACAGAAATAACATGGAAAGCATAGGGATAGGTTTCTGTACAACAAAAATGATGAACACTTCAACATGTTTCAGCACACTTGTGCATATGAAATGAAATAACCAGGTCAGATAAGCCTTGCATAAGTAAAGAAAAAACTTTTGAACTTTCTAGAGACCACCTGAAGGCTTCTTCCACAGTGCATCAGAGATAATTGTTTCTTTCAATAGCCTCCCCTTTTCTTAGGATTTCTATTTTGGAAGGCCAAAATGATCTAAGGTTTTTAATATGCTGGGGTGCAAAAGGTGAGAAAGGTTTACCAGCTCTCCTCTTTTGTCCCCCCTCTTTTTTTCTCTCATGCATGCTGAGGAAAGGATGCTTACTTTGCCTGTTGAAGGCAGGCACCCCCAGCTATAGTAGGATTGGATAGAGCAGAATCCATGTTTTCCCAACTTATCTATTATTTACTTCACACTCAGGAGTTTTACTGCAGGAATAAACTGTATAAAATCCAATGTTGCGATTTTTTTAATCGCATGCTGCAGTGCCTATCCCATAATCAAGCTGTAGTTCTCTGATTTGCCTAGTGAATCTTTTTATTCACGGAAGAAGCCTGTGAATTAGTACAATATTTCTGCTTTTCCAGTATTAGTTGCTGGTGCGGTCATTCAATGTGTTGCAACTGAGATGTAACAGTTTAGCACATGGTCCCAGTGAGTGTGTGTTTCTCTCCATTTCCTTGTCCTTCTCAACCTAGGTGAAATCACTCCATTTCTGCTAGAGTGATTTCATAAACAAGATAGTTTATAGCAGGAGTTTTGCAAATTGTCACTTTCCCAGTATTTTTTTTAAGCATTTTTAAAAAAACTTGTGCAAGTTTGTTCAATTGATATTTCTCAATTTCTCATCCTTTGCTGTTCATGTGGGTACTTAAAAAGTTTTATTTTAAAAAGTCCTATTGTGCCTGTGCATCATACGGGGAATGC
>NW_024805166.1:0-4734 GCF_019175285.1 Sceloporus undulatus
CTTGATTTCAGTAGGGCTTTTAACAAATTCCTCCATTATATCCTTGCAAAAAAGCTAGTAAAATATGTGCTGGACAATGCAACAGGTGGATTTGTAGTTGGCTGACTGACCAAACCCAAAGGGTACTCAACAATGGCTCCTCCTTATTCTGGAGATAAATGACTAGCAGGGTGCTATACTTTCTGTCCTGGTCCCACATTTATTCAATATCTTTATCAGTTACTTGGATGATGGAATAGAGGACATGCTTATCAAATACACAGATGATGCCAAATTATAAGGGACAGTTAATATCCTAGAGGACAGAATCAAAATTCAATGTGACCTTAACAAATTAGACAGCTGGCTCAGAACTAGCAAAATTAAATTTCAAGAGGGAGAAATGCAAGGTACTACACTTAGGCAGAAAAAAAATGCAATGCACAGATATAGGCTGGGTGACATCTGGCTTGTCAACAGTACATGTGAGAGGGATCAGCGTGTCGTAGTAGACCACAAGCTAAACATAAGTCAACAGTGTGATGCAGCAGCTTAAAAAGCCAATATAATTCTAGGCTGCATCAATAGGAAGCAACCACAAGGGTCATCAAGTCCAACTCCCTGCCATGCAGGAACACACAACTGAAAATTGAGAAGTGCTTTTATAATTATCTCAATAGCTGAAGGACTGTCATATGGAAGATTGAGTGAGATGGTTTTCTGATGCTTCAGGGAACAGGAACTGAGCAATGGATTTAAATCACAAGAGAAAAAGATTCCAACTAAACATTAGGAAGAAGCTCCTAACAGTAACAGCTATTCAAGTAGTGCAACAGATTGCCTTGCAGGCTTTCAAAATGAATTTAGTTGGACATCTTCCAAGGATGCTTTACCTGAAGTTTTGAGGGAAGTAATAGTACCACTCTATTCTGCTTTTGTCAGACCTCACCTGGAATATTGTGAGTTCTGGGCAGCACAATTTAAGAGCAAAATTGACAAGATGGAATACGTCCAGAGGAGGGCAGCCAAAATGGTGAGAAGTCTAGAAGCCATGCCCTATGAGGAGTGGCTTAAGGTATGTTTAGCCTAGAGGAGAGAAGGTTAAGAGGTGACATGATAGCTATCTTTAAATATTTGAAGGGGTGTCATATTGAGGCTGGAGCAAGTTTGTTTTCTACTGCTCCAGAGACTAGGACACGGAGCAATAGATGCAAACTACAGTGTGCCCTTTGTTTACATGGGGGATCCGTTCCGGACTCCCCCGCAAAAAACAAATAACGCCTATGCTTGAGCCCCATTTAAATGAAGGGGGCTCATGCATGCAGTGGCGCGCGCACACCACAGGTGCACACCCCATTTATCCCTAGGGGATGTGCCGCCCCTTCCTCCCCGTGCGGCTTTCAGCATATGCTGAAAGGCACATACAGCGCACCCGCGTATGATGCGGGCGCACTGTACAGGAAGAGATTCCACCTAAACATTAGGAAGAACTTTCTGGTGGTAAGAGCTGTTTATGACCTGCCTCAGAATGTGGTAGAGTCTCCTTTTTCGGAGGTTTTTAACAGAGTCTGGATGGCCATTTATCATGGGTGCTTTGATTGTATATTCCTGCATGACAGAATGGATCTACACTGGATGGCCCTTTTGATCTCTTCCAACTGTATGGTTCTATCTCTGTCTTCAAGGCAGACAAACGCCATGTCTCAAATAATACAAGAATAAATATATGTTAACCAGGAGACCTCACTTCTCTTGTCTAATAAACAGTTTTTGGAGGGAACAGAAAGCTATCCAATCCATTTTCATGCCATTAGGCCACCAGATCATCAAGCCCCACACTGTTCACCCTGTCCAAGCTAAACCTTAGAATACCACAAGCAATAGACAAGTACACCACAGAGATGATTCATCCAAGAAATGCTCCAAAATATTCAAAGATGTTAAGATAGAACCATGGTTCATCCTTGTAAGAGGATGGTTCCATTTCCAGTGCTGTTGCATCAATAGTTAAAGAGCCAGGTAGCATCTGAATGCAAAACACCCCGCCTCAGATCCAAAAATTGTGTTAGGCTATTTTTAGTTCTCAGTCTCATGTCAGTGAGATGATAAAGCCAAATATTTTTTATTTCCAACTTTTAAATGTGCTGGAACTATTGAGGTTCACCACCTTTTCATAGCATCTTTCAGGGTAACACTAAAAGTCAGAAAGAAGACTGCTGTCATCAATTATAAAGGCTGTAGAGAAGATAGTATTCCACGATGTGATGGATGTACTCTTAGTCAACATTTCGACCATGGGGGATTAACATGTCAAGTCTCAATATCCAGTCCAATTCAACCAGTGTTCTCACTTAGAACCTGGAAGGCACCTTCACATCTTCAGGCAAGTCCAGGGTCTGAAGGTTCTTCTGTTTTTCAGCCACCTTTTTACAGGCAAGAACCATTTCCAAGTTTCTTGCCATAATGTATATTTTGGACCTTAAGAGCGCTTGAAACACTTCTCATACATACAGGCTGTGGGAGGGATGATGGGACTTGTAAGCTAACAGATCTGGCTGGTGCCAGGCTGAGAAAGGCAGTGTAATTATGATAATACATCAACTTTATAATGTGCCCAGTTACTTTATTATCATATTACAAGAGGAAGGTGGTCTGTTGTTGTGTGCCTTCAAGTCATTTCCAACTTATGGCAACTTTAAAACAAACCTATCAAGGGCTTTTGGAGGGGTTGAGAGTGTGTTTGACTCACTCAAAGTCACCCAGTGGGCTTCCATGACCAAGAAGCTTCCACCAGCTATAGCCAGCATAACTAAAACCAAGGAGAATTGTTACTTCCTAATGTTGAGTATTGTTCCTCCTAATGTTGAGGTCGAATCTCTTTTCCTGGAGTTTGCATCCATTGCTCCCTGTCCTAGTCTCTGGAGCAGAAAAAACAAGCTTGCTCCATCCTCAGAATGTTGCTGTGTGCCTCCAAGTTATTTATGACTTATGGCAACCCTAAGGAGAACCTATCATGGGGTTTTCTTGGCAAGATTTATTCAGCAGTGGTTTGCCTTTGCTTTCCTCTGAGACTGAGAGAGTGTGAGTTGACCAAGGTCACCCAGCAGGTTCCTATGGCTGAGCAGGCATTTGAACCCTGGTCTCCGGAGTCACACTCAAAGCATCAAACCACTACTACAGCATGCTGGCTGCTATGCCTTCTGGCCCGAAGATACAATCCCATGAAGGAGACAGGACCATTGAAGGATGAAAACTCTGGCAGGAATTACCCATAACTATGTGCAATCACTTCCCTTCAAAGTCCCCAAACCCATCATTTATCAAGTTGTGAACTCATCACACTTTCGTTGTCCTTTTCCTCACTACAACAAGCGGTTGCTTCCTTCCCCTTCTCTGGCTTGCAAAGGCAGCTCATTACCCGAAAGATATTGACAAACTGGAAGCAGTTGGGAGAATGGCTACAAAAATGATGAAGGAGGCTGGTGGGACTGAGTTATGGAGGCAGATTAAGGGAGTTAAATATGTAGAGCTCGACTGCATGACGATTAAAGGCGGGGAGTGTGGTTGCAAAAAGCAGCCACAGGGAAGGGGGAGCAGAACCCCAGCTGGCAGAAACCGGGGAAATGGAACAAAGGGAAGCCAACAGCAGGAAGAGCAAAGTACAGTAAAAGGAAGGAAATAATGCTGAGTTCCTAAAGCTCAAGAGCTTGGAGAAAGTTCCCCCCCTTTTTAGATTTTGTTGTTGTGTTGTTGTTGTGTGCCTTCAAGTAATTTCCAGCTTATGGTGAATGTAAGGCAACCCTATCATGGGTTTTTGGGGGGGGTTGGGGTTGGCAAGATTGGTTCAGAGGAGACTTGCCATGACCTTCCCCTGAAGCTGAGATCATTTGACTCACCCAAGGTCACCCAGTGGGTTTCATATCCAGGCCAGTGGGCTTCAGGGATTTATAGTGCAAAAAATAACTTTTCCAAGCTTTTGTAAAATGATATGTCCAGCCACAACACTGTGGAAGTTCGTCGCTCCCACTAAATGTTTTAGGCTGAAGTCAATGAATGTTAGCTGAGAGTAAGGCCCACTGATTTAAGAGAAGCTTCCTTCTTTATAATTGTGTATAGACTATGATTGTGGAGAACAGGGTTCAAATCCCCGTATGGCAATGAAACCCACTGGGAGACTCCCACACTCTCTCACCCCCATGATAGGGTCTGCCTTAGGGTTGCCATAAATTAGAAATGATTTGAAGGCCCCCAACAACAACAAAATAGTTGCTGAACATATATATATAAAGCCAGATTATACTCAGAGGAAGGATGTGTGAAAATTGGAGAAAGCAATATCAGCAGTTTAAGATATGTAGATGCTACCATGGAGCCAGGGGTGGAGTGGTTTGGGCATTGAACTAGGTCTCTGGAGACCAGGGTTCAAATCCTGGCTCAGCCATGTAAACCCACTGGGTGGCTCTAGGCAAGTCATACTCTCACAGCCTCAGAGGATGGCAATGGCAAACTGCCTCCCCCCCAAGAAACTTACCAAGAAAAGCCCATGATAGGTTTGCTTTAGAGTAACCATAAGTCTGAAATCATTTGAAGGCACACAACAACTACAACAACAACAACAAGAAACTACCATACTACTAGCAGAAAATAGCAAAGATTTTGAAGAATTACTGAAGAAAGTAGGGTTGCCATAATGGAGGACCTCCGAACCGGGACAAATGTAGGGCCAGGTTTGAAAATGTAGGACTTTTTTTTTTT
>NW_024805167.1:0-4734 GCF_019175285.1 Sceloporus undulatus
GGGACACACTCACACACACACACATTCAATGCTATAGCAGGGGAGGGGTGAGTTTGGGAGATAGGTTGAGAAGGAGAGGCACCACTAGGACATACTACCTTAGATGTCTTCTCCTGAAGTCAGATGCAGCTTGGATGGACTGTGGTACACGGCCGCAGGAACGAGGGAAGTGAGGCCGCGGAGGCTTAAGAGCTGAGTTCAAGTGGGCAAAGGCTAACTTGCGACCTGATAACAATGAGAGCTTGGCTTAGCTCAGTGCTTTCAGCGGAACACAAGGCTCAGAGAACTCAGGATCAAACAACTTAATGCTCAAAAGCCCAAAGAAGGCTCAAAAACTCAGGGTTTATATAGGGCTGGACATATCCCAAGGCTATGAGACTTGCTAGACAAAGGCGTTGATTGCATGGGCTTTGCTAAGCCAAGAGCAAGCAATGAGTTGCACAGTGCACTAGGTCTGGACACAATTTGGAAGGGCATCCGCCTTGATTGCTGAGCTGTTAAGCTGATCACTGGCTCCTTAAGGAGGAAGCCAAAGCTCTTGTCTTCCTTGGGCTAGCAGGGGCGAATCTGGTTTGGTGACTCCAAGACTTCCTGTGGAATTACCCAATTTTAGCTCTTTCTCTAAGGCTCTGCCTTTGCAGGGCAAGATGCCTACCTGGTCTCTCCGCTCTCAGGTTAATGGCGGGTCCTCTATGGGGTCAGTCAGGGCTCATATCACAGACCCCATGTACCCAGAATTTTATATAAATCCAAACTTGGTAACAAAATTAACATTATTTTTGTCAATAAGGAATACAAAAAATATATTTCCAGTCCAGCGGTGCTAAGAAAGGGCCCTTGTGATTTTGTTTGTAAGGTTTGTCTGTCCATATGTCTGTTTATGTTTTAAAGTTGTATTTTGTTAAGTTTAGATTTTAATTGCTATAGCTACAGATAGTTGCTTTGGGTTGTAAATTTAGCTGGGGATTATGGGTCATGGTATAGGTTAGCTAGATGAGAGGCTGGGATTTGTTGTAGCTGTCTAGTATAGTTATGGAAACGATAGATTTTGCAATGTGTGGGATGTTGAGTGAAGAAAGTTGGAGGGTGGTATTAAGAGAAAGGGGTCTAGTTTCTGGGAATGGCAAAGGGGCCTTGTTTCCTGTGGGGCAGAGACTGTGGGAATTGAAGGTGGGGGCTAGATTTGGAAGAGGGTGGCGTTTTAGGTTTTGGGGTTTTAATGTAGTTTGCTTGGAATGGGCAGTACTGACTTAAAAATGAATTCCTGACTGTGTTCTCAATAAAGTTCTTTGCTATTTCAACACACTGGACTCTTTGATGCACAGAGGTTCTGAATTTGCCCAAAACGGACCCTTTCTTCTCTCCTCAGTCCTCAGCTCCATTCCCAGCCATAAGAACAGCAGAGGCAAACACACACACAAACAAACATACAGGAAACAAGGAGAGAGAGCTTGATTTCCAAAGCAGAGCCTCCCTTTCCTGCCTTTCCCTTCTGAGTCCAGCTCTGCACTTTGGGCTCCATTGCAGTCTCCTCAAAGGAGGGAAGGTAGGAAGGGGGGGCTGCTTAACCCCCGGCACATACCTTCCTTTCCCGCAAAGGCCACAGCTAGGCCCTGGCAATCCCTGCGCATGCTGAGGAGGGGCCTCGAGGGGGATGTTGTGGTCGGCCAGGACCAAAAGCCTAGGCGACTCCCAGCAGCAGCTCAGAGACCAGTTGCGTCAGCTTGGCTAGGAAGTCTGTTAAGGATCGGGGCGGATGGTAATCCAAAAGAATCCCCAGACTTTCCCTAGTCTTTAAGCTGAGGTAAATACATCCGATGTGGTCCATCATATGGATAAGTATCCTGCTCAAGGCAAGATTATCTTCATGGACCAAAGGCACTCCCCTTACCTGCTCACTGACGGAGAACCCGTCTGGAAAGGCCTGAGCCCAGGTGGCTGAGCTATCATCACCAGCCAGGTCAGCCTCTTCGTCCAGTAGGAGATCATGGACTATGTGCGTTTTATTTGTGACTGACCTGGCATTACACAAGAGCAGGGAAAGGTTCTGTGGTTGGTTTGGTATGCTCTCCAGCCCTTTTGGGATAGTAGGGTGAATGGAAGGGGAGAGAGATATCTTGCAACACAAAAGGCAGTACTTTGAAAAAGGAATAGCTTTTATCGAAGAAGATACATGTAGTAGAAGTGACTCTTTTGTCAAGAATGAAAGAAAGTATAAAGATACCCCTTTTATAACCATATGAATCCACCCCACTCCATTTACCCATAAAGCTAATTAATTGGATAGCCCTTTCCCGCACAGCATTCTCCTGCCCTTTTCTGCGCAGTGTCCTCCCATCTGGGATTCTGGCAGCTTTCCTAAAAGCAATTAAGCTCTCATGTGCCTTTTCTCAACCACTGAACCTGTGGCCTTGGACCACAGAACTCAGCCACACAACGGTTTTCATTAACATGATGGCTTAACAATATATATAACTATAATATAATGCCCTATCAATCTCCACATAATATGATACCATATGAAAATATAATAAGCACAAACCCATAGCAACATAATATAAAATATCCATAACTCTCTAGGTTCCCCCTCCTTTTACAGAGACCAGTCTTTTAAACCCAAGCCTCTGTTAGAAGGATGATTCCCACACATTCCAGTCCTAGCAAAGAAGCACATTCTTTAGCCATGATCTCTCTACCTCTTTCTAGTACCTTCTATTAAAGCACATATTAAAACATATTATTTTAACCCACCATAAATCCCATCTATCTTACCTCTAACCTAAACCTATAACCCTTATGGCATGAATCCCTAAATGAATAAATGCATGAATAAAGGGATTCATGACATATTGTGACTTCAGGCTGATGCTCCTTGCCTGCAGCAATGAGATGGGACCATTGTGAATTTAGACTAATGCTGCTTACCTGAAGGGTTGAGACGTGACCATTGCATCCTGAGGCTGATGCTCCTTTCCTGAAGGATTGAAACTGGCCCATTGTGATCTCAACCTGAGGTTCCTTGCCTGAAGAATTGAGACGGTACTATTGTGACTTCAGGGTGGTGCTCTTTACCTGAAGGATTGAGATGGGAGAATTGTCACTTCAGTCTGGTGCTGTATACCTGAAGGATTGAGACTGGCCCATTGCATGTCAGAACTAGTGTATAAGAGTTCTGTCATAAAGGGTAAAATATTAGGGTTTGGCTATTAAAGTAGGAGTTATAGTTGTAGTTCATAGTAGGTAGTGTAGAGTGATGGGTTATAGAAAGCACGTCATGGAAAATGATAGAAGGACAGATGGAGTGGCTTTTAGATGAAGGAAGGCGTTTGGAGAGGGGCTGGGGTTGCAGCTGGACTGGTTATCAAGGAGGAGTGGGAAGACCGCTCTTCAAGGTGAGGCTGTCTGGGAGAAGGGAAGGGAAGTATAGACAACCTTGGTATCTATGCAACCTCCGCTTGTGTTGCTTTAGCTTGGGAATTGGGGGCTGGCTTAGGGAGGGGTTGAGTGGGTTAAGAAGGGAGAAGTGCCTTTGGACTTCAGACTTTGCAAAAAGGTGTTAATGGATGTTTCTGCCTGGATTCATCAATAAAGCTTCATTTGTTTCAAATGAGTTTTATTTTTTGAGCACAGGACTGACTCCAGATCTCACCGTTTGCAAAGTCTCACAGTTTTAATGGAGACCCAGGAACAAGAAGAGTTCTTGGAGAACCCGGTGGTTCTGAAGAGCCCAGTGGTGGAGGATCAGGTGCCTTCTTCAGAGGAACTAGGGCCAAGCCCAAGACTGGAAAACCCAGTGAAGCTCACACCATCCAGGCCACCACTGTAGGATTTGGGTTTCCGGCCCCAGACTGGGGAAAGGAAGGCCGTCGGGGGCCAGAGTGACAGCCTGGGACCTGGCAGTGGGGGAGTCACTTGATAGCCGCCCCAGTACAGAAGAACCCCAAGTAGACGTTTATCGAATGGAGGAAGAGTTAAAGGACCTTATGAAGTGGATGGGGCCCAAGTTAAAGATGTAGAGGAGGAAGATGTCAGAGGCAAACCGAGGGCAGCTGATGCTCTTTCCCTGAAGCACTGGGACTGTCCCATTGTAACTTCAGTCTGATGCTCTTGCCTGAAGCATTGAGACTGTGCCATTATGACTTCAGTCTGATGCTCTTTGCCTGAAGCATTGAGACTGTCCCATTGTGACTTCAGTCAGATGCTCTTTGCCTGAAGCATTGAGACTGTCCTATTGTGGGACAGTCCATTGGTGGAACAGAGCAGAAGCAAAGCTGCATTCCCCTCCAGACCAATTCGGAATGAAATTGATATGAGCTTGGAAGTGATTTCTGTGAATTCACTTGTTATGAATTTCACCAAAATGAGGGGTCACTTTGGAATCACTGCAGAAGCCCCATGGAAGGAGCCCCCATAGAAAGGAATCGCGTGTGATAACACTCACGTTGTCACGTGAATTCACATCGTTGGACCCGCAGTGGCTTCGGATCTGAGCTGCAAAGAGCTGCAAAACCCTCCGTGTGATAAACACAGTCTTTGAGATTTCACAAGGCTCTGTGGTTTTGGGAACAAGAATCTAATTATCATAATTGTTGTTGATAATAATAATAATAATAATAATAATAATAATAATAATAATAATAATAATATCCCATTCTCCCTCATAAAGGGACTCAACTGGAATTAAAATTTTAAGACAATAAACTCTCTTTTCCTGGAGTTTGCACCCATTGCTCC
>NW_024805168.1:0-4733 GCF_019175285.1 Sceloporus undulatus
GTCGTGTCCTTTGTGACGTAGCAAGTGCGCCCCTGGCGCCTCGCTACGTCGCAAACGCGACTCTAAAAGAAGCTCCATTTTGGAGCTTCTTTTTCAGTCTGCACGGGAGCCGCGCCGTGTGAAGGCTCCGGCTCCCCCGCGGACTAACCGGCGGCGGCGGCAGACCACCGCAAAGCGGCGGTTTGTATCCCGCCAAAGATTCAATGGCTCTACTGTAGTTGGAATAGCAACTGGTGGCGCAGTGGTTAAATGCCTGTACTGCAGCCATTCATTCAAAACCACAAGGTTGCGAGTTCAAGGCCCGGAAAAAGGGCCCAACCTCGACTCAGGCTTGCATCCTTCCGAGGTCGCTAAAATGAGTACCCAGACTGTTGGGGGCAAATTAGCTTACTTGCTAATTAGCTTACTTGCTGTTCACTGCTATGATCTTTGGAATAGTGGTATATAAATAAAACTATTATTATTATTATTATTATTATTATTATTATTATTATTATTATTAACAGTATTTAGGCCCAAGTATACTTGAATCTGAACCTACAGTTGCAATGAACTTCCCCAGAAGGCTTTATACATTTAAACAAGAGAACAAGAGCGAGAGATTTTGGGGTGAGTGGGCAGGACATTACCATAGTGTCATGGTTTGAGTGTTGGACTAGGACTCTGGGAGACCAGCGTTACAATTACTGTTTTGCCATGGAAGCCTCCTGGGTGAAGGCAAACTTTCTCTGATTAAATTTTGTCAAGAAAATTCCAGGATAGGGTTGCCATAAGCCAGAGTCAACCTTTGGCCATATAACAACCACAGATCAGGACATGTGTTTTTCAAACTTAGACAGTTCTGTGCTTAGCACTTAGGCATCTATAACATGCTATGTACAAAGCCTCTTATTTGCAGGATTGCCCCACCACTGGATTCACAACAAGATTAACTGCACTGAGGTAGGCACATCCGGGGAGTTTGTGGGCTAATTTTACAGTGCCTGCTGCAGGCCACATCTTTCCCATACACTCCGACTGTTCCAGCTTAGCAGGGACAACCCAATTAATTCTATGTTGAAGCACTATCTCACCTGCTTTTAAACTGTTCCAGTTTCTCTCTGCTCCTGCATTCCTCCTTTGCCTTCAATTGCTACAAACTGAGGGACTGTACACACAGACTTTAAGGGATGGCGCGACACTGCCCCTTTCCTAGCAGAACCGGGGATGTGGCACCCGCACACCGCAGCTCCAATCTAGCCTTTCCAGGGTGCAAAAAGCAGCTCCTTTTTGCACACTGGAAAGGTGAAATAGCCACAGCGCTGTGGCTATATGATGCTCCTTCAATGCTGCATTGTCCAGACACAGTGCCAGAGGAGCGCCGTGACACCATGCACCAGGTGGAGCAGTGCACAGCATCACAGCACCCTGGGGGACGGAGTCAGGGTGTGTGTCATGTGGACGCGACGCCTCCAACTCCACCACCAGGCCGGACTTAATGGCCAGTCTGAAGAGCCCCTGTGTTCAAAGTGCAAAAGCATTGGATGATTCAGGAGAGACAAAGGAAGTACTGCTTCACATAGTGTATTGTTATTTATTTAATTTATACCCCCATCTGTCTCCTGGCATGGGACCCAAAGCAGTTTATAATAATTTAAATTGAAGTTCAACTAAAATCTTATTTTACAATAAAGTTGTATTTTACAATAAGATTGAATCTTGTGCTGGGAGAGAAATGGGATATTGATTGACTGATTGAACAAACAATTTTCTTTAAAAAGCATATGGTTAAAAACAGTTAAACACATTTCAAACATAATTTAAAAGGAAAAAGAGAAATGCACAGCATGCCACTTTCAGATAGGGTTGCCATAAGTCAGGACCTCCAAACCAGAACAAACGTAGGACAAATTTTACCTCAAATGTAGGACATATTTTTTTCAATGGAGGACACACAAAAAATTAGATAATTTTTTAAAAAATGTTAATATAAATGCATGTTTCTTAGGCATGATCAAAATGGAGGACATTTTGGCATTATTCCTAGACAGATGGCAGAAATGTACTTCCCTTTCGGGCCAAACCCCCCCCCCCATTCCAATTCCAAACAGCACATTTGGGTATTGAACATGGCCGCTTGCATATTTCAGAGGCTTATTGCATAACCAAACTCTTTGGGTTTCACACTGAACATGGGTTCACATGACTATGCATACTGAACATGTCAAGGTGGTTTAACAAGAAGTGGATTTGCCCTCGGATTCCACTGTACTTCTCAGAAGTGTGTACTTGGTCAAGGGACTTTGGTTTTTCTTCACTGTGCATGAGTTTGTAAAAATCAGAGCAACTTACACTGGCCATGCCTCAGAAGCTGGCTGATGATATCATCATCATCATCATCATCATCATCATCATCATCACCATCATCATCATCATCACTATCACTGTTAAAACAAAGCAGCCCTGTTAGCATTAAAAGCACCAAAAATACACAGAAATGCACTTTGGAAAGTCACACTGTCTCGCCTTCAGAAAAAGTGAGTGCATGCCTCAGAAGCTGGCTGATATCATCATCATCATCACCACCACCACCACCACCACTATCATTGTTAAAACAAAGCAGACCTGTACAAATGGAATGGAACTCCTCCTCCTCCTCCTCCTGCTACTCTTCTTCCTCTTCCTCCCTCCTCCCTCCTCCTCCCGCCTCCTTCCTCCTCCTTCCTCCTTCTCCTCCTTCCTCCTCTTTCCACCTTCTCCTCCTTCCTCCCTCCTCCTCCTCCTTCCTCCTCCTTCTCCTCCTTCCCGCTCCTTGGCCGACCCACGTGGGGAGCAAATACAGGAGGAGCTCCTCCTCTTGAGGCTAGTTGGCCAATGGGGGCAGACTGGAGCTCCAACAGCCCCACCCCCTGCCAGCAGCCATTGGCCAGCCAGCCCCAGGAGGAGAAACTCCTCCTACTTAGCCCTATGCGCGGCCCTGAAAGAGCGCCAGGGCTAGGAAGGTGCTGGCGGGTGGCAAACGCTGCATCGGTGGTGGCTGCAGCGACGTGCAACGCGCGGTGCATGCAGCACAGCGCAACGCCCGCTGGAGTGGCCACGAACAATGGCCAACGCTGCCACCTCCATAGATGCCAGCCGCTGTAGCGGACCTGGGGCAAACCCGGGTCCAGGAACGAACCGGGACGGGGCGCCCCTGCCTGGTTCAAAAGCGGGATTGTCCCGCCTGGGGGCGGGACATGGGAACCCTACTTTCAGAACACCCTTCTGCAACACCCTTCTGCCATTTGATTTCAGAATCAAAGTCCTTGCCTAAATGAGAAGACCTTTGCCTGCCAGTGGAAGCAGACCATTGGACTTCACCTGGAAGGGAGTTCCTGAGTCTGGGAGCAGCCACTAAAAAGGCTCTCTCCTGTGTCTTCATCAAATGTGTCTGTGCTAGTGATGGGACAGATAGAAAGCCCGCCCCTAAAACTGAGTTGACTTGAATAGTTGATCTATGGAATTCATTTCATGGCAACCAATTCAAACAGATTGACTCTGCCACTGTTATTGGTTTTTAATAGTTATGTAATTTTAAATCTTATATTGTTTAATCTTTTTTAAGGGGGGATACTTTGTATATATGGATGTACTATTTGAACTGTTGTAGGCTGCTTTGATTGTTTTAACAAAAAGCGGGGTATAAATAAAAGTTTTATTATTGTTTATTATTAGATTTAGAAGGGATTAGAAAAAAACTTAATTGAGGATAAGATCACCAATGGCTGCTAGCCAGGATCAGGTGCAGTATGCCTCTGTTTATCGCTTGTTGGGAAGCATGAGTTGCAGTTGCACTCAGAGCCTGCTAATGAACATTTTTGTGGGCATTTGGTTGATCACTACAGGAACAGAAATGCTTGACTAAGGGCCCGAAGAGACAAGCCAAAATAAAGCTGCTTCGGGTCACTTTGGAGGCATGCTATTTAAATGTTGCATGTGTCCTAAGAGGCTGGAAGCCATGCCAAAGCTTCACTCCAGTCCTAAAGACTGGAGCGTGGCTTTGGCACGGCTTCTGGCCTCTTAAGATGTGTGTGCCATTTAAACAGCATACTTCCAAAGTAACCCAAAGCAGCTTTATTTTGGCCTGTCTGTTAAGGTCCTTTAGTTCTGGTTTGATTCTGGCACAAAGTTCTTCTTACATTCCCACTCTCCATTCAGAAGTGCCTTGAGAGAAACTTTTTTTCTAATACTATCCCTAGTATATTGGGGTGGGGGGTGTGTGTGTTCTTCCCTATGGCCAATAAAGCTTCTTAAATGAAAGAAATCATTGATGGAAAGAAACTTGTTAGACCATCTAGTATTACAGTTCACACTTGCTTCCAGATCATTAACACTGGATCTAGCCCGAATTCCCCATGGTATCCAGCCAGACAGCTCCCCACAACTTGATACATTGCTAATAATAATTATCGACTGTTTACAGTGTTTCAACCACTTTCTCTGCTGCATGACAGTTCTCATGCCCAAGCCAATTTGAAATATTTTCCCCCCACTAGATTTCATGATCCGCAGCTATTCTACAGCAATCTGTTTTCAGATGATAAAGGATGCCTAGCTCCCCTTGGAAATGTTCCTCCTTTTTTTCCCCCAAAGATGTTTGCAAGAAAACAAGAAAAGTAAGAGATAATAATAACAACAGAGTTTATAGTGCACCCTACAAACTGCTATACTAACCATTTCAACAACCCTACAAGGTGAGCTTGTATTATGATACC
>NW_024805169.1:0-4733 GCF_019175285.1 Sceloporus undulatus
AATAATAATAATAATAATAATAATAATAATAATAATAATAATAATAGTGTGATCTCACAAGGTGAAGGTAGAAGGGAAATGGTGGGGGATGGCAACAGCAGATTGCAAAGAAGAAGAGTGGTATATGGGGAGGCATACAGCAAGTTCAGAGAGGGAAGAATGGGGGCAAATTAGAAGCACAATGAAGGAGGCAAGGTAGCAGCAGCAACTGAAGGAGGAGGAAGGGTACATGAAGTTCATTGCTCCATGGGCTTACCTCCCCAAGCTGCCTCATAATGATAAAAGGCAAAATGGAAAAAACTAGAGGAGTGGATAGATGGAAGCTTATTAAGGCCTGGGACAGACCACTTGAAAAGGGTGGCCTGCCGGCAGCCTACTTTCCTCTAGAGGGAAGCTGCAGCCACCAATACACGTGGTTTACGTCTGGAGGAAAAAGAACCTGGGAAAAGCGGGTTCTTTTTGCAACGTGTGGCAACATGCAGCTGCCATGTGGTGCTTATGTCACAATGGTGGTGCCCATGTACACAGGGTGCTGCCATTGTAACGCTGCCCATACGTAGTAGGGTTAGGGACCGTGCTGTTGCCGCGTGGTCCCAACCCTAAAAGCGTCACCAGTACACCACTTATTGGCGGTATGTGCCGCGCCATAGATAGATGCTTGCTGCCAATTTTCAGATTTTGGGGAAATGGATTCAAACAATAATAACAAAATGATAAGTGCTAGAATCTAATTTGACCTTTCTCTCAGTGTAAATTTTCAAACGCTTAACAAGTAGCAGAGGGGCTAAGAAACCTGGTTACTGAATTGCAGAGATGCATAATGGGATGCCGGCAAAAGTGCTGAATGCGCATCAGGGACCATAGCGCATGATTCCCACTTCACTTTAATCCCAATGCACATTGGTCCCTTTGCTGGCTCTTCTATGTAGTTATGTAACAGCAGCCCTCTACTGGATACGAATGTTTCACATCTTTGCAATTTTATTTCCTGCAGACATAAATCCACTTACAAGCACACAATGCCCCAACAGGATTCCTGCCAAAGTCTTTTTGTTTTTAAGGTCTAATTACACATTTATTTGTCCTGAGTGTGTAGTATGGGCATCTGAACTGTTTACTCACACATATGTCCTACTAGGTTCAATGGGTCTTACCTCTACATAAACATGCACAGGAGATTTATAAATCTGTATTCATTAGAAATATCATTTGCTTCTACAATTTAAACAGTCAGAGGGAAAACAGCAAGATAAAGATGTAAGGATTTGCATGAAAGAAAAGTACAAGGGTGATGTTAAGAGGAAGAAACACATCTGCCACATTGAACTGGCGCTTGCTTTAAAATATATATTTTACCTTTCAGAATTTTCAAGGGGATAGGTGTGCTAGTCTTTTGCAGGAAAAACAAGACTATTTAGTATGTACTCTTCTCTACCCAATAGTATCTACCCTTAAAGACTAACAGGGGTTATTTGGCACAAAGTTTTTGCCCACTTCATTTGATACAGTGAGGTGTTACCCCAGTTGCCAACTGGTTGTACACATAGTTGGGGTGGAAGAAGATAGTGGGGTTGGAGGGAATAGAGATGTATCATTATCTTAACTGAAATGACTAAACAATAATTGAATGGGATCAAAGAAGCCATGTTGCGCAAGACACAGTATGAAGAAACAGAATGGACCCACCATGGATAACTGGGTCAGACAATGCTGCACTTTATCAGCCTGTCTGTTTAATTCAGACAGAAAGCTGGATTGGACTCAAGCAGCTGCCACACTGCATAAAGAATGCAGCTTGATACTGCTTTAACTGTCATGGCTCCATCCTATGGATTTCTGGGATTTCTGGAACCAGAGGTCTCCGACAGCGAAGGCTAAATACCTCATGAAACTACAAATCCCAGAATTCCATTGCATTGAGCCATGGCAGTTTAAGCGGTGTCAAATGGTATTAATTCTGCACTGTTGATGCAGCCTCAGAGGAAAGTGAGATGAAAATTGTGGGAAGGAACGTCAATAATTTAAGACATGTACAAGATTTCAAATTACATGCAGAAAATAAGAAAAGCTTATAAGAACTTTGAGTAAAGTTAAGGAAGAAAGTACAAAAGCAGGATTATAGTTTAACATGGAGAAAGCAAAAAGAATGACCACAGATGATTTATGTAATTGATGATATCAAAATAGGCTAATATTTTCTATACTTAATCAGTACTGAAAATAGAGGTGATAGGCAAGAAATCAGAGGAGTGTTACTATTGTTGTTTTTTATTTATTAATTTATATCCCACCTTCCCCCCCCCCATAATAATGGGACTTATAGCAACTTATTAAAAACTGTACAAATGAAAAACTATACAAAAACATAATACTTTTTAAAAAATATTTTATTATTAAAAATCATATATACAACGAAAGGAAAAGAAAAAAGAAAAATCAACACCAAAAACACGTACACACATACCAAATTATAACTCTGTTTTTGTAACACAATATCTATGAGCTTATTGGATTTCTCTAGATTATAATGATTTGTTACCATTTTGTTACTACTATGTTTCCATTTTTCTATTTAAAGTTATTTACGTTCTTTCAATATATTCAGTTAAATATCACCTTTGTGTCTATTTGTCTTCCTTCTTTTGTGCTGTTCTGTCTATTGAATTTAACATACGTTGCGCTTTACAGAATCATTTCTTATATCTTGACAAATTCACAATTTAATTTCTATGTAAACCTTTATATATCACCAATCTTTAACAAAAAT
The DNA here is from genome assembly GCF_019175285.1 of Sceloporus undulatus. Taxonomy (NCBI): domain Eukaryota; kingdom Metazoa; phylum Chordata; class Lepidosauria; order Squamata; family Phrynosomatidae; genus Sceloporus; species Sceloporus undulatus. The sequence goes on from NW_024805169.1 coordinate 2,768, forward strand.
ACACATTTATTTCATATTCTTTAATCTACTCTCAAGGCCAAGTGAAGCTCTTCTCTTTTCTCCTTCTGAATATATTATTTCCATACTTGCCATTCAATATGAAATTCCTCCATAGAACGATTATTTATATCAATTTTGATAATTTGTCCATTTCATAGATATCCATCATTTTTATTTTCCAGTCTTCTATTTCTGGAATTTTCTCATTTTTCCAAAAATTGGCATATAAAGAACTCACTGCAATTATTGCATAGAACAAAACTTTTTTGTTTTTATTTTCTACTATTAAGTTATCTGTCAAATTCAATAGATACATTTTGGCGTTCAATCTTTCTTTCAAACTGAACCCTTTTTTAAATTCCCTGTGGATATTTTTCCAAAATTGTTTAGCCCTTGGGCAATGCCACCACAAATGGAGATACGTTCCTACCTCTTTTCCACACTTCCAGCAGGTATTTCTATTATTCTTTTATTCTATTATTTTAAAGGGGGTCAGGTACCATCTGTACATCGATTTATATATGTTCTCTCTTAGTTCTATACTAACTGTTTGTTTGATTTTCTGTTTCCAAAGTCCCTCCCATTCATCAAATTTAATTACTTCATTTAAGTCCTTGGCCCATTTTATCATAAATTCCTTCACCATTTCCTCTTCCAATTCAAATCTTAATATCAATTTATATATTTTGGATACCTGATTGTTTGAGACCTTTAATATTTTTTCCCATTCAGGTTCAGCTAAACTTATCCCCAGTCCCTTCAAATCTGACAAGAATCTTTCTCTCATTTGCACATACTCAAACCAGCTAAATTTATACCCTTCCAACAGCATTTCTTCTAGGGTCTTCATCACCCTTTTTTCTTTCACCACCTTTGTAATTTCTTCATATACTACCCAGTCCTTTATCTTATAGTCTTCCCAAGTAATCATTGGCCTGTTACAGACTGCCAAAATAAAGCTGCTTCGGGTCTCTTTAGAGATATGCTATTTAAATGATGCATGGGTCCTAAGAATCCGGAAGCTGCACCAAAAGCTGCACTCCAGTGCTTAGAAATGGAGTGTGGCTTTGGCGCGACCTCTGGACTCTTAGGACCCATGTATCATTTAAATAGCATATCACCAAAGAGACCCGAAGCAGCTTTATTTTGGCAGTCTGTAACAGGCCATAGTTTCATTAAAAGATACACATAACGGAATTTTGGGACACCATTTCTTCTTATATTTCATCCAAATTCTCATCAAATTTTTCCTAATAGTATGTTTATTAAAGTTACTGTCCAATTTCATTTTTTCATAGAACAAATAACCATGTAGTCTAAATTTAAAATTTATCTTCTCCAAATTTAAGGTTCTTTTATTTTTCAATCTAACCCAGTCCAATATCCAATCCGTTACGCAGGCATAATAGTACCATTTTAGATTGGGTAATGCCAATCCTCCTCTGAGAGTTGCATCATATACAATTTTAATCTTTAATCTTGGTTTTCTATTATTCCAGATAAATTTGGACATATCCCTCTCCCAATTTTTAAAAATTGAATCATTAGGTATAATCGGAAGGCTTTGGAATAAGAAAATCATTTTAGGGAGGACTGACATCTTCAGTATTGCCTTCCAGCTCCAATCTGTCTTGGATGAAACCAATTATCTGGGCCCATTTCAAACTGGCTTCAGAGTGGGATTTGAAGTTGAGACTGCCATGGTCGCCTTAGTCAATGATCTCCGTCTGAGCATCGACAGGGGAAGTGTGACCTTGTTGGTGCTTTTGGACATCTCAGCAGCTTTCGATACCATTGACCACGGTATCCTCCTGGAACGCCTGAGGGAGTTGGGTATCGGGGGCACTGCACTCCAGTGGTTCATAGAATCATAGAATCATAGAATCATAGAGTTGGAAGAGACCGCAAGGGCCATCCAGTCCAACCCCCTGCCATGCAGGAAATCCAGATCAAAGCATCGTTGACA
>NW_024805170.1:0-4731 GCF_019175285.1 Sceloporus undulatus
TGGACTACACCTGTCTGCTCACTAGATTCTCATCCAGTCACAACTTAGTACCTGGACATTAGTCCAATGGAATCTAAAGAGTCATGGATTCATCACCATTACATCTACATTAACTGACATGGATCTTCAGGGTTTCAGGGAGGGTGTCTGTCCAAACACCACATAGAGATACCAGGTATTCCACCTGGATTCTTCTTTAAACATAAGATAAGAGAGATAAAAAGAGCAAAGAGAAATGGCACTGATGAATGGAAACTAATTTCTAATTCTAATCCAGTCAAATCTGGCTCTGGCTGGGAGAATATGAAAACAGTAGAAATATAAGAATGTTCACTGAACTAAACTGTCTCCCATGCACAATGCTCATATATGATGCCTCAGCCCATTCATTGACTACTTTAGGAGCACTGACTAATGAAGAGAAACACACACAGATTTCCTCCATTTTGAACATTCTTAATGAGAATAAGAATAAAGAGACCTTTCAGGTGTGCCTCTTTTTCCTGCAGTGAAATCCTCCCAGAGGTATGCCATTGCCTAGGAGATGGTGTTTTCTTTAAAAAAGACTTCAAGCAGCTAATAAAACTGCTAAAATATTGTATTCTTGCTTGAGGCCTCCACAACAAAATGTATTATACTGAGGACCTGTCAATAAAGGCTGAGATAATCCTTTTGTGGCTCTTTCATTGGGAGGGGAGAGCAGTACTGGTGGTGGTGGATAAAAAACAATTTGTGAACACACTATACTCTTTAATGAATTTTTATTCTGAGAGGCATTAATGGGCATTCCAGGGCACTCTCATAATTTAATATTTCTCTCAGTCTTCATACATAATAAGAGTGTTGAAATTCCACACCCGCCCCCCCCGCCCCCCCGCCCCCCGCCCCCTGCAAAAAAGTTATAGATTTACAGTACGATTTATATGTCTCCACTCAGATATATATCTTATCCAGTTCGTCGAAGCCTCCTCATACACAAGTGGGTATAGGATTCAGTCTTAGTCTTAGTCATTATGGGCATGAAAATCACAACATATGCTCCTAGATTTCATGATCTTTCTTTTTCCCTCCTGAAGTTCAAGACTTCTTACCCTATAGTCCTCTTAGTAAGCATCAAATGGGGGGAAAAACCAAATGTGTAGAGTATTAACTGATAAGGGCATCTTGCTATATATTGATGTATATTGATGTATTGTAAGCCTAACTCAGCATTCATAATGGAGAAATGTAAGGTACTGTGCTTAGGGTGGAAAAATGAATTGCATAGATATAGGAGGAGAGACACCTGATTTAACAAAACTATGTGTGAAAGGGATCTAGGACATGAGTCAACAATGATATATGATATATGGTTTAAAAATTGTTTTATATTTATCCTGATTGTTTGGATTTTAAGTCTATTCATCTTCACTAGAAAAAATTTGAGATCCTGATACATATTCTGTTTAGACTCTGTTTTGGTGTGGACATAAGAGAATGAAGGTCTATTAGAATGCTTATATTATACTTCATGTCAGAGATTCATTTCTGGAAGGAAAAATATGTCTCAGGTTGTAGCTTTAAGCATATATAACAGGGACTACATCCCATAACATTTAATGAAACTTAACTCTGAATGGTAAAAGATATACTTGAAATGCCCGCAACTAGACCATGGCTGTACAATATATATAATTCAGGCTCAATATATAACTTAGAAAGTTTGTCCAAAGTCTGTTCTTTATACAGTCTAAATAATAATTGAGTTCTACCAGATGTTTTGATGTCTTGGAAGAGTTAGTCCCTTCGAAGGTAGCCAGTCCCATAAGCCTCTTTGAAGACATACGCAGACTTAACAAAAATCAAGGTGTATGGAGGGCTCATTCATCCAAACCTAAAGTTTAAATGCTTGTTCCCAGACAAACAGATGCACAAACAAACACACAGTTGTTTTGCTCTTTAATAAAATTAGATTTTTCTTTTCCCAAACTGGGAGGATAATAGTTTCTTTGGCCAGGTGCATACTTCTGAGAAAGGCCAGACTGGATGCGGCCTGTTTTCATAGAATCTTAGGCCTGTTACAGACTGTCAAAATAAAGCTGCTTTGGGTCTCTTTGGAGGTATGCTGTTTAAATGATGCATGGGTCCTAAGAGTCCAGAGGTCGCGCCAAAGCTCCACTCCATTCCTAAGCACTGGAATGCAGCTTTGGTGCAGCTTCCGGATTCTTAGGATGCATGCATCATTTAAACAGCATACCTCCAAAGAGACCCGAAGCAGCTTTATTTTGGCAGACTGTAACAGGCCATAGAATCGTAGGGTTGGAAGAGACCACAAGGGCCATCCAGTCCAACCCCCTGCCATGCAGGAAATCTCAATCAAAGCATCTCTGACAGATGGCCATCCAGCCTCTGCTTAAAGGCCTCCAAAGAAGGAAACTCCACTACACTTCAAGGGAGTATGTTCCACTGACTAACAGCCCTTACTGCCAGGAAGTTCCTCCTAATGTTCAGGTGGAATCTCTTTTCCTGCAGCTTGCATCCATTGTTCCGGGTCCTGTTCTCTGGAGCAGCAGAAAACAAGCTTGCTCCCTCCTCAATATGACATCCCTTCAAATATTTAAACAGGGCGATCATATCACCTCTTAACCTTCTCTTCTCCAGACTAAACATCTCCAGCTCCCTAAGTCATTCCTCATAGGACATGGTTTCCAGAACCTTCACCATTTTAGTTGCCCTCCTTTGGACACGCTCCAGTTTCTCAATGTCCTTTTTGAATTGTGGTGCCCAGAACTGGACGCAATATTCCAGGTGGGGCCTGACCAAAGCAGAGTACAGTGGCACTATTACTTCTCTTGATCTAGACACTATACTTTTACTGATGCAGTCTAAAATCGCATTGGCCTGTTTAGCTACCGCATCACACTGTTGACTCATGTTCAACTTGTGGTCTACTTGGACTCCTAGATCCCTTTCACACGTAGTTTCATTCAGCCAGGTGTCCCCCATCCTATATCTGTGCATTTTATTTTTCTGCCCTAAGTGCAGTACCTTACATTTCTCCCTGTTGAAGTTCATTTTGTTAGCTTTGGCCCAGCTTTCTAGTCTATTCAGGTCATTTTGAATTTTGATCCTGTCCTCTGGAGTATTAGCTATTCCTCCTAATTTGGTGTCATTTGCAAATTTGATAAGTATGCCCCCAATTCTGTCCTCCAAGTCATTGATAAAGATGTTGAATAGCACTGGACCCAGGACAGAATCGTGTGGGACCCCACTGGTCACTTCTCTCCAGGATGAAAATGAGCCATTGTTGAGCATTTTTTTGGGTTTGGCCAGTCAACCAGTTCCAAATCCATGTTAACAGTTACATTGTCTAGCCCATATTTTACAAGCCTGTTTGCAAGAATGTCATGGGAAACCTTGTCAAAGGCCTTACTGAAATCAAGATATACTATATCCACAGCATCTACCAAGCTGGTAATTTTATCAAAGAAAGAGATCAGGTTTGTCTGGCATGACTTGTTTCTCTGAAACCCGTGTTGACTTTTAGTGATTATGGAATTGCCTTCTAGATGTTCACATACTCTCTGTTTAATGATCTTCTCCAGAATGTTTCCTGGTATTGATGTCAGACTAACAGGACGATAATTGCTGGGATCCTCTTTTTTCCCTTTTTGAAGAAAGGGACAACATTTGCCCTCCTCCAGTCTGCTGGGACTTCTCCTGTTTTCCAGGAGTTTTCAAAGATTATTGCCAATGGCTCCGATATTACATTTGCCAGTTCTTTTAATACCTTTGGATGGAGTTTATCTGGTCCTGGAGACTTAAATTCATTTAGATTAACGAGGTATTCCTCTACTTTCTCTTTACTTATTCTGTGCTGAAATTCCCCTATTCTGTCCTCTGCTCCATTATCCTCAGGTTGAGCACCCTTTTCCTTTCCTGAGAAGACTGAGGCAAAGAAGGTATTGAGTGATTCTACCTTTTCTCTGTCCACTGTTAGCATTTTGCCATCTTCTCCACACAGTGGCCCTACCATTTCCTTCTTCTTCTTTTTGCTGCAGACATGTCCAAAAAAGCCCTTTTAATTCTTTTTAACCTCTCTAGCAATCCTGAGTTCACTCTGCTCTTTAGCTTTTCTGACTTTACCCCTACACATACCTGCTATTTCTTTGAATTCCTTTTTTATGATTTCCCTCCTTTTCCATTTCTTATACATGTTCCATTTCAAACTTAGGTCAGTTGAAAGTTCCTTAGTCAACCATCCTGGTTTCTTGAGACACCTCCCATTTTTCTGAAAACGGGATCACCCTCAATACTTCTCTAAGTTGACTGAAATCCACTCTCCTAAAGTCTAGAATCCATGTTTGTCTATGCCTGGCTTCTCCTTTCCATTGTATAACAAACTCCAGGAGAGCATGGTCACTCCCGCCTAAGGATCCCACCACTTCCACTCCATTGACTAGGTCATCCCTGTTGGTTTGGATCAGATCCAAAATAGCTGATTCCCTTGTTGCCTCTTCCACCTTTTGGACAAAGAAGTTGTCTCCAAGGTAAGTGAGGAATTTGCTAGACCTTGAGGATTTTGCTGAGTTTGACTTCCAGCAAATATCAGGATAGTTGAAGTCACCCATCACTACTACATCTCTCCTTTCTGAGTGTGTAGTCATCTGTTCTAAAAAGGTGTCATCCAATTCCTCCATCTGATTTGGGGGGCTGTAGTAGACTCCCACCATAACATCCTTGTTGTTTCCC
>NW_024805171.1:0-4731 GCF_019175285.1 Sceloporus undulatus
TGCTCATGGTTGGGTGCAAGGTGGGACTCCTACTCTGCCACCCACGGAAAGAGACACGTGTGTGGAGACCTGAGGGAATTTTGCTGGGCTGGGATAAGACCTTGATCTCCAGGTAAGGCTGCTTGGTTGGGAAATCATGGAATATTGTGACACTACAGCGCCCAGCATTCCCCTCAAAGGGCAATGCAGGCTGATGGGAGCATCAATCCAGCAACCCTGTTGCTCAACTCCTACCAAGAACAGAGAAGGCTGCATCTGCACTGCAGAATTAATGCAGTCTGACAATGCTTTAACTGCCATGGCTCCATTCTCTGGGATTTGTACTTTATTGTGACACTAAAGCTCTCTGACAGTGGCTTTAAAATCTCAACAAACTACAAATCCCAGAATTCCATAGCACTGAGCCTGGGCAGTTGAAGAGGTATCAAATTGCATTAATTAATTAATTAAAAAAAAATTTTTTTTTTTTTACAAATTGCATTAATTCTGTAGTGCAGATGCAGCCCAGGTTGACCCTTTCTGGTTGTGTTACTTGCACACTCCCAGCCGTACAGGAAAAATGCAAGATAGTGGACTACAGGGATTGAACAGATGCATAGTTATTACATTTTGTTTGTAAGCGGATATAAGTCTTGATTGATTTTTAGGTGGTATTTATAGTCATGTTAAGAGTTCAGAAACCATTTGGTGGAAAGGATGCATTTATTTAAGTTAGAGGAAGTAATAATGATACACAGCTATTAAGCTGGAAGTCTTTTCTTAAAATGTGCTTAACGTTCTATTTGTTTAGTGTAACTTTAATTGGGAGTGGTTTTGTTTCCATTTTGCTCTGTCTGTTTTGTCTGGCATTATTTCTTTTATCTGAATCAAATACAGATTTATTTTTTTAAAAACAAACAAAAAATATAATAAAGAAGCAAGCAATATCTGCCTCTAGGAAACTTTCTCCTTTCTCTGTCCCTTTCCTTTTTTGGCTTCAGCCAACACTGGGATCAAAATATAAAAACTTTGCAGGGACTACAACAACAGCGAGGTCAGGCTCTGAATTCAAAAGGACTTTGACAGCTTCCAGCTGGGCCAGAAGTAAGAAAATTAATTTCAACAGGGAGAAATGCAAGATACTACATTTGGTCAGTAAAAATAGAAATACAAAGATATAGGATGGGTAAAACTTGGCTTGATGGCCAGTGCATGCAAAAGGGATCTAGGAATTGAGCTGAACATAGGAGAGGAGCTGAACGCCAAACTGCAAAGAACTTCAAAGTATTCTGACAGGGAAACTGAACTGAAACCCCTTAAGGGTGGAAAAGGGGGGAACTCCTAAAAGCAGATCAATGGGGGAAGGACTGCCACCTTTCTGCCTTCAGGGGTTTCAATTCAGTTTCCCTGCCAGAATTCTTTGCAGTTCTTTGCAATTTGGTGTTCAGCTCCACTCCTATGTTGAGCTCAATCCCTTGATCCCTTCCAGCCAGACTGCTGCCTGCTGGCTTAGGAGCCACTGTCTCCCCTCTGGAGCAAAAGGCTAAAATGTGAAAGATGTGAAAATGCACAGCTATAGGACAGGTAACACTTTGCTTGATGGAAGTGCAAGGAAAAGGGATCTAGGAGTTGAGCTGAACATAAGAGTGGATCTGAAATTGCAAAGAATTCTGGCATGGCAACTGCTGCCAGATGCAGCCTAGTGTGATCCAGCAGCTAAAAGCGCAAATATGATCCTAGGCTTTATCCCCCTGAACATGAGCTAACTGTGTGATGCAGCGGTTAAACAAGCCAATGCAATTCTAGTCAATAGTAGTGTCACGATCAAGGAAAGCAGTAGTCCCATTATATTCTGATTTGGTCAGACCTCACTTGGAATAATACCGTATCCAGTTCTGAGCACCTTAATTCAAGCCCCGTACAATGCAACCACCTAACAGACACATCCCTCCCCACTCTTGTCCCGGAACCCAAGCTGTGGCCAGACTCACCTTGATCCGACTCAGGTATGTGAGTCACCCCGACACCCCCGGGAACAATGGGGAGCGGCCGAGGAAGTCGAGGCCGGTGGACTGGTAGGGCAATCTTGATGGGCCCCAAATACTCCACGTAGGTCCCGGGGAAGTCCCCCTTCTGCTGGGTGCGCTCGTTGACCCCCAGGATCCATCCGATCTGCTGGGGGGCTTGTTCGTCCCCGTCCTTGAAGCCTCCCAAGGCTTGGAGGGCCCCCTTGCTGACCACCAGTGTGTCCCCCGGGAGCAGGTCAATGTCCTCCTCACGCTCCTTGCGGTAGGGGTAGAGGGCCCGGTACTGGAACCCCTCGGCGCTCCCCATGGTGCCAGGAAGAGGGTCTGGGCTACAGGGAAGGCGGGGGGAGCCCGGCTACACTCTCACACTTGACTTGGCAAGGAAGCAATCTTGGCCCCCAGCCAGTGAGACCCCTCGGGGCCCCTAGGTGCAGCCCCTTTCCCGTAACTTGAAGCCACGACTCAACCAGACGATGGAGCAAAGGGAGAACGTGACCAGCATAATCCAGCCCGGGCCGACAGCAACACTTCCCAAGAGGAGGAAGAGAAGAGACTGGATGTGGCAGGATCTCGGGGGTGATGAGGGTGGTCTGGTGGATGAGAAAAGTCCCTGGAAATGGAGGGCAGAGGCATACATTATTGTTGGGCTGCATCCACACTGCAGACATAATCCAGTTTGACACCACTTTAACTGCCACGGCTCCATGCAAGGGAACTCTAGGAATGGTAGTTTGAGTTAAGCATGAGCCCACAGAGCGATGCAGCAGCTAAAAAAGGCAATGCTTTCCTAGGCTGCATCAATAGTAGGAACATGGAGCAACAGTGTGATGCACACGGAAAAGAAAGAAGCTCCCCAACGGCCACATCGGCTTGCAGAACGTCCATCTCCAGGAACATTGTACCTTATTATTATTATTATTATTATTATTATTATTATTACTTATTAATGAGGAGAAACCGGTGGGAACTGTCCCATCTCTCTAATGAGATGTAAAGAAGGGAATATGCATGCAACATTTTATGCAGGCTGGAGAAGAGTGCGGAAAAGTGTGCACGTAACATTTTGCAGGCCAGAAGGAAGCACCTTTTCCCCTTCCCATTGCTAGATCTGGATCCACTCTCTTCACACACACCTTGAGGAATTTGAGGCAGCTGCTTCACTGCGTTGGGTGGGTGGGGGTAAGGCTGCTTTGCTTTTGGGACTCTGGGTCCCTCACCAAGCCTGGAAGACAGATGGGGCACCAGAGGAAAAGCGTATGCGTGTCTGTGTGCGTGGGGGAGGACAGGTGCCATGCAAGAGACAAAGGGAGCACAGAGGTGCTTATGAGGACAGGCTGGTTGGAGATTGGGGAGGAAAGGGAAATAGGCGCTGGGGGATAAAGTCAAGAAAAAGGCCTCCACCTCAACATCAAGGAGACCCTGCAGATGGTAGGAGCTGTCAGTGGACCCCTGCTTTGGAGATCTTTTAGCAGAAGTTTGATGCCACCTGCCAGGGGATTTTTAGTGTGGCAGGGGGTGGACCAGATGGCCCTTGGGGTCCACTCCTATGTTCAGCTCAATTCCTAGATCCCTTTTGCATGCACTGCCTGTCAAGCCAGGTTTTAGCCTGACAGAGAAAGAGGAAGAGAAGCCCCCAGAAGGAAGGGGGGATTCTGGGAGCTGTTGTCCAAACAGACCCAAGACTCCAGGGTCCTAACTGCAAAGGAGGGCAAAGCCCTGTAAAATGTTGGACATTAAGGGGTAAATGTAGGACATTGCCAAATTATTATTATTATTATTCTCCTTTTGTGTGGTGTCTTTTTAGATTGTAAGCCTGAGGGCAGGGAACCGTCCAACTAAGAAGATTGTATGTACAGTGCTGTGTAAATTTACATTGCTTTATAAATAAAGGTTAATAATAATAATAGTAGTAGTAGTACTAATAGTAGCATCCTGCTTTGCTCCCAAAATTGTGACCCAAAGCAGCTTACAGTCTAAAAACTTACAAAAATACAACTCAACATGTACAAAAGTGATAGTTAAAACAGAATCAAACTGTTGCAAAATTAAAACAGATCAATTGTGGTTTAAAAACACAATACAAGGGGAAAAGATCAAGGCGCTTAAAAACCATGCACACTGAAACAGCTAAAGCATACTCCTATAAATATCAATAAGACAGGGGGCCCTTGGTATCCACTGGAGTTTGGTTTGGGGACCAGCCCCTGCGGATACCAAAATCCATGGATGCTCAAGTCCCATTGAATACAACGGGGCAGGGAAATGGTCTCCCTCATTTTAAAAAAATGGCCAAAATCAAGGTTTGCTATTTGGAATGTCTACTTTTTGGGAACCTTTCTCCTGGACAGAAGGTGGAGATGTAGGACAGGTCCTGGAAAAGGAGGACATCTGGTCATCCTGCCCAAAGTAGAGATGGGGAAAGTGGAGGGAATGGTGCCCACTGAGGACTAGGAGAACCAGAGCATGTGCAGAGTGCTTGGAGCTGAACAGCCAGGGGAGCCTGGGGCAACAGGTGGGGGCTGAAGGGATACGTTGGGAGGGATTACTGGTCCTAAAGGCCCAAAGGGACTACCTCCCCTGCAATGGACCCACTTCCAGGTCTAAGAAAGGCCAGGCTGTGCTTAGGAAAAGTGTAGGGGGGATCTGAATAAAGGGGTGGCTGGGGTGGGTTAGACAGAAAAGGGGGTCTACCAGTCAACATTTGCAAATGAAGCCCCCCCCCCCC
>NW_024805172.1:0-4731 GCF_019175285.1 Sceloporus undulatus
ATCACCGGGCAGTCCCGGCGAATATGGCCCTCCATACCGCACGTATAACAAGTTACCGGCTTACGGGACCCCTCCTTGTCCCCCGATTCTCCTCCAGTCTTCGTTCCGGCTTCTGACTTGGCGGTCCCAACGTCCTCTCGAAGTCTGTGGGGACCTGGCCCCTCCTTTCCCCCCAACCGCAGGGGGCCGATGTTAGCCTTTCCTCCTCTCAAGGGAACTCCTTCCACCCCTCTCCTAGGCCTGGCCGTCTCTGACTCTTCCGCCGCCGCAAAAGCTTCCATTAGGGAAATTGCTCTTTCTAAATCCTTGGGTCGGTGACATCGGACCCAATTCCTTGCCTGTGTAGGTAAGCTCCCTACAAATTGCTCCACCATCACCACCTCCGCAACTTCCAAGGAGGTGCGCTCCGTGGGCTTCAGCCACCTGAGAGCACTGGCCCTAATCTTTTGGCCTAAGGTCCTTGGGTGTAAGCCCGGTTTCCACTTGAGATCTCGGAGTCGTAACCGGTAAGTGTCCTCTGAGATGTTCAAAGTTTGGAGGATAGTGGCCTTAACCTTGGCATAGTCCTGGGCTTCCTCCGGAGAAAGGGTATCTACTGCCTCCTGTGCTGGCCCAGTGAGGCAAGGAGTAAGGATCAAGGCCCATTGTTCTCGAGGCCATTGGGCTGCAGCAGCCACCCTCTCGAAGGTGTTCAGGAACGCCTCTACGTCGTCTTGTGGGCCCATCTTCATTAGTTTCAAAGGGTTCAAACCAACGGTCCACGTCAAACCCCTCTCTTCTCCCTCGGCCGCCCGGGGAGGCCTCCATAAGCTTGAGAGCTGAGTCACCAGCTGGGCCTGGGCGTTCTGCTGTGTGGCACATACTTGCTCTAGAACCCGCGTTTGTTGCGCTGACACGTGCTGGAGCATTATTTGCTGCTGTTCTGCAAACCATGCAAATAATTGCTCCTGGGTGGGCCGTGACCCCGCCCTAGGGGCGGTGCCCGCATTCTCCACCAATGTGGGCGGGGCTACGGGAGCAGGTTGCATTATGGGAGCACGAGAGTCCTAAACCAGCACGTGTGCAACAAACTTTCCGCAGAACTCAAGTGTGCAGAAACAATAAAGCCTTTATTGGCAACAGTCCAGATAACAAAGTAAACTGTAGAAGCAACAACAAACGTAACGGCGTCCTCTTTTAGACCCTGCGTCTTACTTCAGACTCCTAGGGCGCTAGCTTCTGAGGACGCTGCAGAGTTCCTTCGGCGTCTCCCACCGGAGTGTTTTTCCAAGGCCTCTCTCTCCGCCTTTTCCCACTCTTGGGGCTTTGGACCCTGTTCCCAAACTTCTCCTTTGGGGTCCCACCATTCCCCTTCTAATCCTCCTGGTTCTCTTGGCAGCCAGTCACCTTCCTCCGGGTATCTAAAATCCCCTTCCAGGCGAGGGTCCTTTAAGTATACTGATTCATGGGGACCCGGTCTACGAGGACTCGCTTTTCCCACTAGGGACACTGGCCTTCCCGCCCTGCGTGGACTTCGGGTTACCTCCTCTTCCTTCTTCCCGACCGCCTCACCGCGTCCCCCTCTTCCGCGTCTTCTCCCTCCTCCCGCGCAAGCCCTTCCTTCCACTCTTATAGGGGCCCTGAGCTCCACCTCCTCTTCTCCTAGCCCCTCCCCCCAGAGCCTCCTCCCTTATTCCCTCCACCTGGTCGTCTTCAGTCCTCCCAACTCTCCCAGTCTCTATCTCTGCCTCACTACACAACCCCCCCTCTAAGAGAGTTGATGGGCGTGAGACGGTCCAGGTGGCCTGTCGGGAAAAAAAATCCGCGTTAGCATGCAACAACCCTTGACGATGTTTTATCTCAAAAGCATAAGGCTGTAATGCCATGTACCAACGGGTTATGCGTGGGTTCGTGTCCCTCATGGAGGCCAGCCACGTTAGAGGAGCATGGTCCGTAATCAGCTGGAATGGAGCCCCCCATAAATAATACTTCAAGGTTGTCACAGCCCACTTAATAGCTAAGGCTTCTCTTTCAATAGCTGCGTACTTCTGTTCTGGGGGTTTCAGCTTCTTGCTCAAGTATAGCACTGGGTGTTCTCCATCCTCCCACATTTGTGACAACACAGCTCCCAGCCCTACCTCGGAGGCATCCGTTTGCAACATAAAGGGTTTTGAGAAATCAGGGGCCCTTAATACCGGGTAGCTATATAGATAATTCTTTAATTTATCAAAGGCCCTCTGTTCTATCTGGCTCCATCGCACTCTACGAGGGTGCCCCTTTTTGGTCAATTCAGTTAGCGGGGCAGCCCAGTGCGCAAAGTGCGGAATAAACCTTCGATAATACCCTGCCAAACCCAGGAACTGCCTCACTTGTTTTTTTGTTTGGGGAACTTCCCAGTCCTGTACTTTTACCACCTTTTCGGCCAAGGGCTTTATTAGACCCCGCCCCACTGCATGACCTAGGTATTTCACTTGTTCACAGGCAATCGCACATTTCTTTGGATTAGCTGTCAATCCCGCTGCCCTTAGGGCCTCGAGGACCTTTGTCAGATGTTCTAAGTGTTCTTCCCAGGAGTCGCTAAAAATAATAATATCGTCTATATAAGCAGCGGCACAGAAATCCAGATCTCGAAGGACCAAGTCCATCAACCTTTGGAACGTAGCTGCCGCTCCGTGTAGACCAAATGGCATCCTTGTAAACTGAAATAGACCCTTGGGAGTGGCAAAAGCTGTTTTCTCTCTATCTTCTGGGCGCAGCTCAATTTGCCAATAGCCCTTTGTCAAATCAATGGACGACAAAAACTGAGCTTGCCCCAGCCGTTCTAGTAAATTTATGGCCCCCGGCATGGGGTAAGCGTCAAATTTTGATACTCTATTAACCTGTCTGAAATCTATGCAAAATCGCACTGAGCCATCAGGTTTTGGCACCATCACCGGTAAACTTCTCCAAGGGCTAGTGGAGGGTTCGATAACCCCTAACTGGAGCATTGCATCCACTTCCTTATTAATATCTTGCTGGACCCTCCAGGGCCAAGGTCTAATTGGCATTCTCACCACGGTTGAGGGTTCTGTGAGTATTGCATGTTGTATCAGAGAGGTACACCCTGGCTTCCCTTCAAAGACATCTCTAAATCTTTCTTGTAATGCTCTCACCTGTTCCTGTTGTTGCCCAGTAAGAGTAGACATGATGGGCACTTCCCCTGTCTGTTGGAAATCTTCCACCTGAGGCCCTATAAGCCACTCTTCCTCCTCCTCCGGATCCTCATTCACCTCAGTCCACAAGGCCTCTCTGACCCTCCAAGCCTTTAGAAGATTAATATGAAAAATTTGTTTTTTCGGAGGGTCACCTCCCATGAGCACTTCGTAATCAACCGACCCTATCCTTCGTATTACTTCAAAAGGCCCCTGCCAACATGCGAACAATTTGGCCTTCTGGGCCGGCAACAACACTAACACCCGCTGTCCTACTTGGAGCTCTCGTTCTTTTACCTTGCTATCATAGAGCCGCTTCTGCTCTTCCTGGGCTTTTGCTAAATTTTCCCTAGCTACCTGTCCAATTGCCTTCAATTGATGTCTCATCTGCAGCACAAATTGGAGTTCTGACCGGGGGTTCGTTTCTTCCTTTTCCCACCCCTCTTTGACAATGTCTAGGATACCTCGAGGTTTTCGACCAAACATCAACTCAAAGGGTGAAAAGCCCAAGGAGGATTGGGGTACCTCTCGAAAAGCAAACAGCAATGGTTCTATCAAACGAGGCCATTGTTTAGGTTGTTCAGCTATGAACTTTTTTAACATGCTTTTCAAGGTGCGATTAAATCTCTCCACCAGGCCATTTGCCTGTGGGTGGTAAACGGAAGTCTTAAAGGGCTTAACTCCCAACAGTTTCCACATTCCTGCCAACGTCTGGCTCATGAAGTTCGAGCCCTGATCCGTCAAAATTTCTCGAGGGAAACCCACTCGGGCAAAGAGTTTGACTAACTCCTGAGCGATCCTAGAGGCATGGGTAGTCCTTAGAGGTATCGCCTCTGGATAACGGGTGGCGCAATCCACTACCACTAGCAAGTAGCGGTACCCCCCCGGCCGCTTGCTCCAAAGGTCCCACAATGTCTAAAGAAATTCTTGAAAACGGCTCTTCAACAATAGGTAAGGGAATCAACTTTCCCCCTGGCGCTCCCTTTCCTTGAAACCGCTGACACTGGGGACATGACTGGCAGAAAGCCTTTACGTCCGCAAATACCCCTGGCCAATAAAATCTCTGCAACACCCTTTGCGTGGTTTTATCCATGCCCAAATGTCCGGCCATGGGAATTTCATGCGCTAAACGCATCACTTCCGTCCTTAGGGCCTGCGGGACCACCAGCTGATCCTCGGGATCCGAGGGCCCATTTCCCAAGGGAAGGCGATATAACAAATCTTGCCTCAACTCAAAACAAGGACGAGGCCCCCCTCCCCCAGGTTCCTGTGCCCTCCTTAGGGCTTCACTCAACGAGGGATCGTCCTGTTGCCATGCAGCCACCTGCGCTCTTCCCACCCCTGTTATGTCCACCACTACCGCCTCTTCAGCTTTTCCCGCCAGACACTCGGCATCCTTTAACAGTTTACGCCACCCCAGCCAATCCCTTCCTAGCAATGCTTCCCTACTCAGCGTAGGCACAACGCCTACCTTTAGGCGTCTCTTTTCTCCTTTCACTTCAACCCAAGCCCCCACCGTCTGGTATTCCTTCAAATCCCCGTGAATACATTTAACTTTGAT
>NW_024805173.1:0-4730 GCF_019175285.1 Sceloporus undulatus
TTGAGCATACACGGATTTTGTTATACACGGGGATCTTGGAACCAAACCCCAGCATATAACAAGGATCCACTGTACTATGAAAGGCCAATACAGTCCACGCTTGCCATACGCGGGGGATCTGTTATGGACCCACTCCACCCCCGTGTAAGGCAAAAAACACGGGATCTCAAGTTCCGTTTGTATGAATAGGGCATGCTCCTGCAGGCCACTGCCACACACCCCATTCATTCTATGGGGTCTTGCTGTCCGCATGACCTTTAGTCCGCGTATGGCAAGCCCACGTATGGTGCAGGTGCACTGTAAGAACAACCAACAAAACCAAGACTTTGTCCCTGTGTAATTTATGACCTGAACTACCTATGCAAAAGTCCCGTTTGATATGTGATAGAGGCCGTGTCATGATATTTGTGATATTTTTAATATGATGCATTTGATCTAGTTTATCTTCATCCATTTTCTTTGTATATATTGTTTTTGTTTCTATTTTGTAATTTTGCAGTTCAACAGTATGTGTACAGAATATTATCTGTATAAGGTCTTAAAACATGAATAAAAAACAAAGCTGTGCATGTGTTCAAACACATATACACAAGGATATAGACGGAAAGAAGTTTGTTTTAATAATTTATGTAACCCTGCCCATCTGCTGCAAACCATTATGAGTGATCCTGAAGGCTCACATGCTCATTCACTTTTTTTTCATGTAGTCATTGCTTATATTCTTTCAGTTTCAGAACAGGCTGTGGTTAGAGTTCTGTACTGAAATGTTTGCTAACACTGGTTGGTTTTAAGCCACAGGTTGTAACTATAATTCAACATAGATTTCATAAATTGATTGGTGTGTGAACTCTGGTACAAGTACTATTCTCATCACATTTGGTTCCAAAACTGAATAGGATAGGAGCAGAATGTGTTCATCAAGCTGGTGGCACGTAACGTTAATAGTGAGTTATGAGGAGCAGTGAAAAAGTTGGGTTTGCACATTACACTGTTAACAGTGAAAATCCAGTAGATGGCTTTTTTATTCAATTTAATTTAGATCTACAAACATTAACAAATCTACTCAATTGGATTTGTTACTCAAATCTACTTAAGAAAGCACTTTGGTGCCCTCAGAGCTGCAGCCTTTTTAACAATTAGGATATGTGGATTTGGTAATATGTACCAAATCAACAGGTGTAAGGTATCACACCTATTAATCAATCTGAGGATACATTCTTTAAATTTAGTTGGGAAAGATTTATATGCAGACAATGTCCAAATTTTCAACCAATTCATATCTGAAATCGGTGCTTCAAGATCAGTTTCCCATCCTGGTTTACTATTAAGACCGCAGCCATACATCTCATCAATTAACTCTTTACTAATCTGTGATGTCTTCATCTCCAGAGACAGATAATTTGCAGTACACACACACACACACACACACACACACATTTAAAATTAGAGTACATGGAACTTCCCCTGTGTGAACTAGTCTTGCAGTAAATTCAAGTACTTGATAAAGAAAAAGCCATGTAGGGGTCACAGGAGATAATGTCTGTATTAATTCATCTTGTGGGTTTGGGTTAGAGCAGTGCTTCTCAATTATTTTCTGTCATGCCCCCCTAGGAAGAAGAAAACATTTCGCGCCCCCCGTGCGACTGTAAATAGTATCATTTGTCTATAAAATTGTTATAAGTACACCTCTGCATAACAGAGCCTCGCGCCCCCCTTTACGGAGCCTTGCGCCCCCCCCCGGGGGTCCCGCCCCACTATTTGAGAAGTACTGGGTTAGAGTTACAAAATAAGTCATGGAAAATATATAGCCCTTTGTCCTTCCAGACTTTAAATTGAGACATTTAATCAGGGCACATATGTTGTTTTATGTGAATTGTTAATTACATAGGAAATATTTGGGGTCACTGAAAACACCAGGTTTGTGTGAAATCTGTGAAAGGCAAATCCCAAGCTGCGTATTACTATAAAGGAAATAACAGATAAACTCCTTTAAATGCATATGATATCTATAGTTCTTATTCCCCTTATTTAAAAACACATGTCAGACTTGGGAAAAAAAACGGAAAAGTTTCTGGAGAGTAGAGCATTTTAAAAGGAAAGGACAAAGCACTGACGAGGCATTTTGAACACTTTTTTTCAGGATGAAAGATTAAGGCAGCCATGACAGGTTTATAAAATGATATATGTCATGGTGAGAGAGAACTTCTTTCCCTAAGTGTAATAATAGTGTGTTTGTAAATCATTAAGACTGTGAAGGCTGTGTAAAGGTAAAGGTAACAGTTTCCCCTTGACATTAATGTGTAGTCGTAACTTACTGTATGGGGTGGTGCTTATCTCTATTACTAAGCCAAAGAGCCAGTGTTGTCCACAGATTACTCCAGTGGTCATGTGGCCAGCATGATTGCACAGAACACTGTTACCTTCCCACCGAAGTGGTACCTATTTATCTACTTGCATTTTCATGCTTTCAAACTGCTAGGTTGGCAGAAGCTGGGACTAATGATGGTAGCTTACCCTATCACGCAGTACTGGAGGCTTGAGCTGCCAACCTTCTGACCTTATGAGTAATGGCATCTTAACCACTAAGGCACCATGTCCCTTGAAGGCTGTGTACTTGAAACCTATTAGATCTTCTGAAATTTTAAGTATTTTAATAAACTTAAATGTGTTTGTAGCATGCAGTGCCATCTTCATTTACTAGGTGGTAGATTTCAGTAACCTTTGCATAGTTATTGTTTAGTACAGTGGCTCAGGTTAAAAGAATTGATTCATCTGAGGCCATGGAACAACAAACAGAGCAGCCCCCAAACAGGTGAAACATCAGTGGTTACATTGCCTGTGAAGAACATCTCATCAGAAGGCAAGACTTGTACCTGGGTCCCTACATTATATAGAACTTCTGTGCACAAACCTAGTATGCCACAGAGTACCATTCATGGAAAGGTTACAGTGGGGATGGTATCTTTGTGTTCTTGTATTCATGGAGACAGCTGTGTTTATAGTGCAGTATGGGGGTGAAGTATGGAGGTGTATTATGGGGGTTTTCTTGACTGGTCCACCAAGGTTTTTAAGTACATCTTCTTTGCCTCAGTCTTCAATTCTCACCCTGGGGAAAATGGAGCAAATAATGCAGCATAGAATAGGTAAAGAGGTGGTACAGGAGTACCTGGCTACTCTGAATTAATCCAAGTCTCCAGAGCCAGATGAGCTTCATTCAAGTGTATTAAAAGAACTGGAAGAAGTAATCACAGAACCACTGACACTAATGTTTGAGAATTCCTGGAGAACAGATGAAGTCCCAACAGACTGGAAGAGGGAAAATTTACCTCCCTCCATCTTCAAAAGGTGAAAAAAGAGAACCCAAATAATTACCACCCAGTTAGTCTGACATCAGTCCCAGGAAAGAGCAGGTCATTAGACAGTCTGTAAACACTTAGAAAGGAGTGCCACGATCACTAAAAGTCAACATGAGTTTCTGAAAAACAAGGCCTACCAAACTATTCTTATCTCTTTTTTTAATAGTCACAAATTTTGTAGATGAAGAGAATGCTGTGAATGTAGATTATCTTGATTTCAACAAGACAAGCGCCTCCCCCCCCCCCATGATATTCTTCCAAGCAAACTACTAAAATGTGGGCCAGACAATGCAACTCTTAGGTGGGGTTGAAATTGATTAATTGAAGCCAAGGGTGCATCTCTTCATCCTGAGTATGTTATGAACACACATGTTC
Source organism: Sceloporus undulatus (assembly GCF_019175285.1). NCBI lineage: Eukaryota > Metazoa > Chordata > Lepidosauria > Squamata > Phrynosomatidae > Sceloporus > Sceloporus undulatus. The sequence continues at coordinate 3,732 of NW_024805173.1, forward strand.
TAGTAGGGTGTAACAGAGTTCTGACCTTGGGTCTCCTCCAACTCTGTGATTCTATAACCTGATTCTTCTCATTTGTTTTCCCACGGAACTACTTTTTCTACTAATCACCCCTGATTCTACTGATTACACCTAGATATTTAATACGATGAAACATTTTAGTCAATGGGAATAGTTCAGCTGCTGTGAAATGTAGACTATAATGTAATGAAGTTAGAGCCCTGTTTTGTAAACAAGACTGCCTGTGCATGGAAGAAGAGGGAATGTGTTATTACCTAAACATTACTATCTCTTTATCAACATCAGGTATAATATGAAAGGAGCATAGGTGTTGTAGTGGTTTGAGTATTGGACTAAGACCCGGAGACCAGAGTTTGAATCCCCACTTAACTACGGAAACTCATTGGGTGACTTTGGGCATGTCACACCCTCTTAGTCTCAGAGGCAAAGGCAAATCCCCTCAGAACAAATCTTGCCAAGAAAATCTCGTGATAGGTTCACCTTACAGTCACCATAAATTAGAAACTACTTGAAGGCACACAACAGCAACAACAAAATGCTGTCAGAAGAGGCTAGAGATATATGGCAATATAAAACCAGAAGCCCCAGCAATGCAGAAGAGTTATTGCATTTCTGTTTAGAACCTATATTAAAAACCAGATTAAGTCAGAAAAAGAAAGTATCCGGTTGGAGTGTGTGTTATCCCAGCAACTGATGAATTGAAAGCAAGATGAAGAATGTGTGTAAATATCTGATGAAGAATAACTGTTTTCTGTAGTTGACTAATTACTCCCAACTTCTTCTGAGCACAAATGTGCTAATATTAGATATTCACATGAACTGTAGCTTAATCGTATCACCCTGAAGGCTCCCATCTGTTAAAACTTTGGCAAATTTCCAATCTTATCGAACAATTGGATTGAAATGCTTGTCCACGTGTTCCTGGGTGCTAACCTCTCCCGTCTGTGCCAGAATCATTCTGCTGGATTTTAGCCTGCCACA
>NW_024805174.1:0-4729 GCF_019175285.1 Sceloporus undulatus
TATAGTAACATTAGAAGTTCTTAACAATGCAATCAGACAAAATGATAAGATAAAAGGGTTAAGAATAAAAGGTCATGAGCATAAAATAAGAGCCTATGCTGACGACATAGTATTAATAGTAGAGGATCCAAAAAAAAGTATAGGAAATATATTATCAGAAATCAATGAATTTGGACAGATGTCAGGAATAAAAATGAATAAAGAAAAAACACAAATGATTACAAAAAATTTGAAAATATTAGATGAAAAAAGTTTAATAGAAAAATCAGGTTTAAAGATTGTTAAGAAAGTTAAATATTTGGGAATTTGGATCACAAATAAAAACATCGAGCTATTTGATAATAATTATAAGAATGTATGGAATCAAATAAAAAAAGACATACAAAGATGGAAAAATATGGAATTTTCTTTATTAGGAAGAATTGCAATTATAAAGATGAATATCTTACCAAAATTAATTTTTTTATATCAAAATTTACCTATAATAGCAAAAGAGAATGTCTTTCAAGAATGGAACAAAATTATTAAAAAATTCTTGTGGAAAGATAAAAGGGCTAGAATCAATCATAAGGTTCTAATAAAGAATGTAGAGGAGGGTGGATGTGCTCTTCCCGATTTAAAAATATACTACTGGGCATGTGCTTTAATATGGATCCTAGACTGGATAAAGGCGGAAGATACCAAAGTACTAAGTATTGAATCAAATAATATGCGTTTTGGGTGGCATGCTTACTTGTGGTACCAAAAACATCAGATCAATGTTGAATTCACACATCATATAATTCGTAATTCGCTGATCAAAATATGGAACAGGATTAAAGAGAAGTTTTATCGTAAAATCCCAGGATGGGTATCTTCACAAGAAGCATTTTTTAGTAGATGGGAAGCAGATAAAGTTTGGATTAGATATAAAGAACTTTTAAAGACAAATAAAAAGGGAGAAACGGAGATTAAAACTAAGGAGGAATTAAAACAACAAGGGAAAGATATTCACTGGTTCGGTTACATGCAAATAAATGCGAGATATAAGCAAGATTATATACAGTATGGCTTTGAAAAAAAAGAAAATGAAATAGATAAAATAATCTGGGCAAAAGAAAAAGGGAAGATAGCAAAAGTATACAAAATCTTAAAATCTTATGAGTTAGAGAAAGAGGTGATCACAGATAGCATGACGAAATGGGCAAAGGAAGGGGGACATACAATCCTGCTGGAAGATTGGGAAAATTCTTGGAGGAAAACAATTAAATTCACAGTAGCACAGGATCTTAAAGAAAACTATATTAAGGTGGTCAATAGATGGTATTTCACCCCTGTTAAAATAGCAAAAATATATAAGTTAGGCAAAGATAAATGTTGGAAATGTGGAATAGGAAGAGGGACTTACTATCATATGTGGTGGGACTGCCCAAAGATTAAGAAATATTGGCAAGAAATTCATCAATTAATCCAGAGAATGTTTAAAATAAAATATCCTTTAGTTCCTGAGCTTTACTTACTGAATATGACATCGATTATGGGGAAAACAACAGAAAGGAAATTTTGGAGAACCATACTGTACCTGGTGACGGCAGCTAGAATAATGCTAGCAAAATATTGGAAGAGCGAATCGGTCCCGGAAATGGAGGACTGGATAAAAAAAGTGTTGGAATTAAAAGAAATGGACAGATTGACTATGATTCTGAAGGAAAAGGATGAAGGCTTGGAAAATTGGAACATGATAGACAAATTTCTGAAGAGCTACTGGAGATTGGAAGTGTAAGCTGTAGTGGGTAGGAAGGTTCAACAATAAATAAATATGGAAAATAAAAAGACAAAATACATAAAGTATAGAAATAAGGATAAGAGTGAATAAATATTTACAATGGTATATATACTTAAAAATTTTTGCAAGGATGGGGTAACATAAATTATATATTGTAAATGTACACAAAACGGAGACTTTTATGAAGATGCTTATAGTTATGCACATATATTTTCTTTGTGACTTGTAATTGTTTCTTTTATTGGTATATTTGTCTTTGCAAGGGAATTTAGCAATTTGCCTTTGTATATACTGTTTTAATTTAATAAAAATTATTTAAAAAAAAAATAAAATAAAAAAACACATACATTTCTAGAATATGCACAAAATGTGACTGGCCTATGCCTACAGGCAGCAAGTGTCCAAAGAGACAGATTCACCTATGGGAAGCAGCTACAGGGAAACCAATTAAGTCCAGGTTGTGCATGAGCTATCCAAGAAGATGACAAAAAAAAATCAGGCGAGGTCTGAGCCAGTCCAGAAGTCATCCCCCAAAGCCATTCCACAAAGCCAGGACCGGCTCTAGGTATTTTGCCACCCTAGGCGAGAAATATTTTGGCACCCCTTTGAACTTGTAGTTCAAAGATTTAGGGTTTTAAGTTATGTATAGAAATGCATTCTTGTACTATTGATAGAACATGATATATTCAAATGTCCTGCAATATTTGTAAATTATTATTTTGTTTCTATTTTTTTACAAGCTGGCCACGTGCCATAATAAATTATTCATTCATTATTAGTAGTAATCTATTATTATTATTATTATTATTAAATTAATATATTATATAATTATAAAATTACCTTCATGCTAAGTGTGTAAAGTGTCCAAGAAACATAAACGAATTTCTAGGTTTAGATTTGGGTCCCGTCTCCAAGATCTCTCATTATATATTATATCTCCAAATATACCAAAATGTAACATATTTCTGCTCTCAGGAGTTTTAGAGAATAAGCAGAAATTAATTTTGGGTTTAGAGATGTGTCCCACTTCCAAAAATATTTCATTACCTATCTGCAAATATTCCAATACGGAAAACACTTCTGGTCCCAGGAATTTCGGAGGATAAGGAGCCTCTATATAAAAAACATAAATGAATTTTGTCTTAGAGTTTCCTGTCTTCAAAACAATCTCATTATGTATATATTCAAAAATTCCAAAATCAGAACCACATCTTCCCTCAATCTCCCATTGATGAAGCCTAGCATCGCCTTGGCTTTTTTAGCTGCTGCGTCACACTCTTGGCTCGTGCTCAACCTGAAGTCCACTAAAACTCCTATATCTATGCATTTCATTTTTATTGCTCAAGTGTGGCAGTATCAATGTGGCACTATTACTTCCTTTGACTCTAGACTCCTACTGATGAAGCCTAGGATCTAATTGGCTTTTTTAGCTGCTGCAACACACTCTTGGCTCATGCTTAGCTGGGAGAGTGTGACTTGCCAAGAGTCACTTGGTGGGCTTCCTTGGCTGAAGAGGGGGGATTCGAACCCTGCTCTCCCATTGTCCTAGTGCAATGGTCCAACGGTCCCAGGGCCGGCTCTAGGTATTTTCCCACCCTAGGCAAGAAATATTTTGGCACCCCTGTCGCCTGTCATAACTATTTTCATCCCTTGATTTCTGCTGTTTCGTTTGTTAAAGCTAAACATGACATAAAACTTAGGTTCCAATCTCTCATCACAGTATTGAGAATTAGTCAAAAAATCAATTAGGTTTTTACAGGTTAAAGACTTTTTTTATTGCTGTGATATTTGGAATGGAGACTAATGCACACATATTCCTTTTGCAAGCTGCAAGCATTATTCATTCTAATGATGTAGAAAAATCTGGATCCCATCCCCATGAATTTATGGGATAGTAGTGGTCCATCTAGGACCCCTAAAAACTAAAAATCTTCACCCAAGGGGCAGAAAAGGATGTCACAAGAAAGAGAAGGAAACCAGTAGGGCCACCAGGTGAGAGGACCAGGGCTGCTGCCACACTGCAGAATTAATGCAGTTTGACACCACTTTAGCTGCCCTTGGCTCCCATGGTGACCGGCTGTCCTAACTGCAAAGGAGGACAAGGCACTACAAAATGTAGGTCTTTCAAGTAAAATGGAGGACATGACTAAGTAAAAGCTAAAACCCCTCATATAAATATAATTTCATGCATCTTAGTGATGCTCAAAAGGAAGGACATTTTTGGAATTCCTCCTGGACAGAAGACTGAAATGTAAGATATACCCCAGAAAAAGAGGACATCCGGTCATCCTGCGGGTTCCATGTTATGGAGCCCTGGGATTTGTAGTTTGTTGTGGCTCCACTTCTCTCTGACTGAAAAGGCGAATTCTCCTCCAAAATCCAAATCCCAGGATTCCATAGCATGGCACCAGGGCAGTTAAAGCAGTGTCAAATTGCATTATTTCTGCAGTGTAGATGCAGCCTAAGAAACAAGGATGGGAATGGCTTCAGGGCAAGAAAGAAAAGACACATAGTAGGCATACCATTTACAGCACTTTAGAAATAAACTATAATAATAACAACAACAACAACAACAACAACAACAACAACATCACCAAGAGTGGGAAAGCCACACTCTCTCAGCCTCAGAGGAAGGCCATGGCAAAGCTTCTGTGAATTCATATTGCCAAGAAAACCCCATGATAGGTTTGCCTCAGGGTAGGACAGACCTCCTCCTCTTCCAGGACATGTCCTCCATTTCAACCTTCTGTCCTGGTGGTATTCTAAAACATCCTCCATTTTGAGCATGACTCAGAAGCATGCATTTACATTTCTAGGAGTGTTTGGAGCTTTTCTTGAGTCCTGTCCTCCCTTTTTCTTGAATGTTTTCCATTTTGTGGTGCCTTCCTTTGCGGTGAAGACATTTGGGAAGACCAAGCTTTTAAAGTGGATTGTTGGAGCCAGTGTGGACTAGTGGTTTGAGCA
>NW_024805175.1:0-4729 GCF_019175285.1 Sceloporus undulatus
AGTTTGTTGTTCATTGCTAACAATACACGGCCTGATGTTTCTTTTGCAGTTGGTTTATTGAGCAGAAGTGCAAATAGTCCAAAGGTGGATGATTGGACGGCTGTGAAGCATGTTTTGAGGTATTTAAAAGGTAGCAAGAACAAGAAGCTTGTGTTTCAAGGGAGTGAAGAGAATCTAGTGTGTTACGCAGATAGTTCTTTTGCAAGTGAGGCAGAAAAGAAGTCAATAACAGGACTTGTGATTAAATTTGCAGGTAGTCCAGTTGTTTGGAGAAGTAGAAAACAGAATTGTGTAGCACTTAGTACTTCAGAATCAGAATTTGCTGCATTGTCTGATTTGTCTGGAGAGATAGTTTGGATTAGACAGTTGTTAAGTGATCTGGGAGAAAATTGCACTGAGCCTACTTTGGTTTATGAGGATTCACAATCATGCATTGGGATGGCAGAGGCTGAGAATTTGAAGTGCAGAACTAAGTACATTGGAGTAAGGTACCAGAATATAAGAGAGTTAGTTCAGAATGGTATCCTAAGGATAGAGTACATTGACACAAAGGATAACCTAGCTGATGTTTTAACAAAAGCACTTTCTGGAGAAAGACATGAACAACTTTCTTGTGCAATTGGTATGGTTCCTTAACTTCACAAAGATGTAATTGTAAATACATGGTGTTATTCCACATCTGTACATTTTGGAGGGGCATGTTAAAATATATTTCTAAATTGTATTGAAAATGTTCAGATGTGTCAATGGTTAACTAAGGTTTAAAATGGTTCCTGTTGCAGGCCAGAAAGCCTAGGCCTGGAAGAGCAAGTCTTCAAGGACATGTGCTGAGACATAATATAAACAAATGTATTATTGTTATGCTTTTATGTAGTATGGTGACTTCATGGGAAAGAGGTGTGTCCACTTGGTGAGAAGGTTGATCTTTTGAGAGAACAAAGACTGATATCACATTCTAGCTTCTAGCATGGACTCTGAAAGAGTATAGATGTATAGTAGCCTGCTGTAAAGTGTAAATAGCAACAAAGTTAATAAACCCTCATTTGAGTGAAAAATCTGTGTGGAAGTTACTTTGATATTGAGTAGCTGAGAAGACTGCATCTGTTCCAGTTGGTACCAGTCCAGAACCACCGGTAACAAGAGACATCAACCATCCCAAAGATCTTTTTCTCTAACAAGTGGTAGCAGAGGATGGTTGCTGAGATGGTAGCAGAGGATGGTTGCCGAGATGTTTGCCTGAGGATGGTTCCCAGGGTGGTTGCCAAGCTGGTGTGCTGAGATGGTCTTCTGGAGGGTCTGCTGTTGCTGATGTTCCTGTTCCACTGAGAGTCTGCTGTGGAGTTTTTCTTCCAGCTGTAAGTTTGCTCTGTGTTGTTCATCTGTCCTGTGCCGGGAGGCAAATGGGAAGATAACTGTGTTTGTTGGACATTTTGCTGGGACTCTTGGCTGTTTTGCCGTTTGCTTTGAGTCATGGAGGCAGCAGCAAGATTTCCCAAGCTAAACAACAACAATTACAGCTCTTGGGCTGTTTACACAGAAGCGCTGTTGGTCCGTGAGGGTCTCTGGCGTGTGGTGGAACAAGGTCCTACTGATGCTACACTTGCTGATGATTCAAGGGCACGAGCTACAATTTTACTCACTGTTGAGCCTAGCCAGATTAATCATGTGAGGCTCAAGACTAGTGCTAAAGCTGTCTGGGACACTTTGAAGAATGTGCATGAAAATAGCACTGCCTTGTCCAGGATGCTCTGTTGCAAAAGGTTATATGCTTGCAAGATGCAAAGTAATCAAGATCCTGAGAAGCATTTAGAGGAAATGCATGACCTGTTTGCACAAGTGCAGCTGAGAGGTGTTACCTTGCCGGAGGAGCAAAAGGCGTACATCTTGCTTGGGAGTTTGTCCCAAGACTTTGAGCATATATTGCATAGCTTTCAAGGGATGGCTGAAGACCAGATAACTGCTGAGTTGGTGTCGGCGCGCGTCTTGGAAGAGAGCCAGCGACGGAAGTCTGAAGGCCTCCAGAGGCAGCACCGACAGATACCAAAGGTCTTCAACCCACCAGAGGTTGTGGAGAATTGCCAGCAGGAGAAGGCTGCAGTGTCCAAGTCTTGTTTTTATTGTAAGAAGCCAGGGCACGTCCAAAAGAACTGTTGGAAGTTTGCAGCATCGAAGAAGAAGCAGGGAAAAGGTGCTAGTTCCAGGAGTGGAGCAGCAGTTGTGGCTGGGGACAATGACTGCAAAGTTCATCAAGCAGCCACAGTGAGTTCAGTCTGGATGCTGGATTCTGGGGCTTCTAACCATATGTGTAATAACAATAAGTTCTTGAAAACTAAGTCTGTGTCAAATGTTCAGTCTGTTGCAATGGCTGATGGTGTTCCCAGAGAGGTAAAACATATGGGTACTGTACATGTTCCTAGTTTTGGGGAAGATTTTGAAAATGTTTTGTGTGTTCCCAAATTGAAAAATTGTCTTGTTAGTGTGTCTGCATTAACAACAGATGGTTATGCTTTGAAATTTGAAGGGGATAAATGCATAATTAGCAAAGGGAACAAGGTATGTGCAAAAGCACAAAAGAAAAACAAAATGTATTATATGCTTGACAAAGCTGAGTGTGCCAGTGTTAGTAATGTGCCTTTACATGCAGATTGTTCACATTATTTTCACAGAGTGTTTGGTCATATAGGGTTTTCAAATTTGGAAAAGCTGGGACAGGTTTGTCCTGAGTTCAAAATGAATTCTTGTCCTAATCATCTTGATTGTTCTGTTTGCAGTAAGATCAAATTAAAAGCTTTTCCTGTGGCCAAGCAAACAAAATGTGTCACCAAGAGGCCGTTTGAGGTGGTGCATGCTGATATGGCTGGGCCTTTAACTAAAACTGTTGGAGGAAGTCAGTATTTTCTAGTAATTGTAGACAGGCACACAAGGTACTCCTATGTGAAAGTCTTGAAGGAGAAAAGTGAGGTTGCTGAAGTCTTTAAAGACTGGGTGAATCAAATAGAGCGCCAATTTGAATACAAAGTGGGTTCTTTGGTCACTGACCGAGGAGGCGAATTTTTATCTTCTGACCTAAAGAACTGGTTGCAGAAGAAAGGCATACGTCACAACACCACTAATCCTGCAGTTCCACAGGAAGATGGGTTGGCAGAGAGACGTATTGGTGTTTTAAAGCAAATGAAAGACTGCATGTTATTGGATGCTAATGTATCTGAAAAATTTTGGGGTGAAGCAATTTTAATGGCTAACCATATAGCAAATAGGGTGTGGAATTCAGCTGTAAAGCAAACACCTTATCAGATGCTACATGGTAGACCACCAAATTTAAAATACTTGAGGGTGTTTGGGCAATATGCAAATGTGTTTGTGCCAGCAAAATTCAGAAAGAAGGGTGAACGTAAATGGAAGAGGTTGATGTTTGTGGGTTATTCTGGCAACAGTTATAAATTTTACCAGGGTCATGGAAGAATTTTGTTGTCCAGAAGTGCCAATTTTGAGAAACATTCTGGCTGGGAGAGATTGCATTCCAATCAAGAAGTGTTTCTGCGACTGGGGCAAAGTACTGGAAATGGAGGGGTAAGACAGCCCACAATGTCCATAATGTCTCCAGAGGAGGAGAAACCCAGTACTTCACAACACACTCAAACACAGCCAACACAACACACACCCATCACCACAAGTCAGTTTGAAGTTGTGTCAAAGAGGGACACTGAGGTGCAAACTAGTTCAGAGAGTGAGGATGAGAGAGGTAGAACAAAGGTGTTGATTCCTAGGAGGACTCAAAGAGTGAGAAAGCCTCCTGAGAGATTTGTTGTTCAGACTGCAACTGCTTGTTGTGCAGTGGCTGATGAGCCTGAGAGTTTTGAAGAGTTGCAGAAGTTTCCTAAGGAGGAGAAAGAGAAGTGGTTTTCTGCTATGGACCAAGAGTTCTTGTCTCTAATTGAGAAGCAGGTCTTTGAGATTGTTGATAGGCCTAAAGACCACAAGGTTGTGGGTTGCAAGTGGGTCTACAAGAAGAAGGAAATGCCTGATAGTAGTCAAAAGTACAAGGCCAGGTTGGTGGCTAAAGGTTTCACACAACAAAGGTTTGAGAATTTTGACAAAACTTTCTCACCTACAGCAAAGCCAGAAAGTTTGAGATTAGTGCTTGCTTTAGCTGTGAGGCAAGGAAAAGTGGTAAGACATTTTGATTTTGAGACTGCTTACCTGAATGCTAAGCTTGAGGAGGAAATTTACATGGAACAACCTCCTGGTTTTGGTAGTGACACTGAGACGAAAGTGTGTAAGTTAAACAAAGCATTGTATGGCTTGAAACAAAGTGCACGTTGTTGGAATCAGTGTATTCATACAGAGCTTGAAAGGCTTGGATTTAAAAGAAGTGTTGCAGATGCTTGTGTTTACACTAGAGGAGGGGTAGTTCTTGTGATTTATGTGGATGATCTTTGTGTAACAGCTAATTCAGAACAAGAAGTGCAAGAGGTACAAAAGGAATTGTCTCAGAAGTTCGCGTTGAAGGACTTGGGAAATCTGAAAGCTTACCTAGGGATAGAGGTAGAGTGGACAGATGATGGCAGATGTCTGTTGAGTCAGAAGAAAAAGATTGAGAGGCTGATTGAGAAGTGTGGATTGCAGGATGCAAAGCCTGTGAAAAGCCCAATGACTCCTGGTTATGCCAGTGCAGAGTCTGCTGAATTGTTTGATAATCCTGAGTTGTACAGAAGTGTAATTGGTAGTT
>NW_024805176.1:0-4729 GCF_019175285.1 Sceloporus undulatus
TGCCCTGCCCTGCCTCTCCTCCCCTTCCCTCCAACTTCTTCACTTAATCGCCTTGCTACTGTGCGCGCGCGCACACACACACACACACACCAACCAACCAGGGCTGCGGGGAGGGGGGACACTTGGCAGCTGGGCAAGTGAGTAGGGCAACAGAGAAGCTATGAGGGGCATACATTTCCCCATCCTTCTCTGCTGCCTTGGCTTCCTTCTTATGCAGAGAGCCAGGGCAGCAAAGTAGCCATGATGGGTGGGCACTTGCCCCTCCTTTTCCACTGCATTGGCTTGGAGGAAATAGGCAGGACACTGGAGAAGAAGGAGTGGGAACCAGCAACACCACACACACACACACACACACACACACACACACACCTGCAGTGGGAGAAGGGCCTGGCCAGGTGTCACCCCTCCTATAAAGTGTCACCAAGTGTGGTCAGTGTCCCACACACACACCAAGTGATGCCATGGCAGAACTGGATGAAATGTTCCAGGTGAGGTCTGACCAAAGCAGAATAGAGTGGCACTATTACTTCCCTCAGTTTGGATACTATACTCTTATTGATACAGCCTAGAAGCAGATTGGATTTTTTTAGCTGCCACAGCACATTTTTGACTCATATTCAGCTTGTGCTCTGCTAAGATTCCTAGATCTCTTTCACATGTACTGTTGTCAAGTCAGATGTCACCCATTCTGCACTCATATATTCATTGTTCACATATTTATTTCTACATTATTCCTAAAAGCTATCTTGCAGGTAAATGTTTATATAAGATTACGTAGAGTAGTTCACATCATTGCAATTCTTGTTCTTGTTTTCCTTTACTCTTTTCTTTTCATTGGCACGTACGATACTCTTTTCTTTTAATTGGCATGTATGATACTCATAGATATTCTTGGTTAACAGTAGGTATGTCTTATATGAAGATTGCACTTGCGCGCGCGCACACACACACACACACTTTCTGCCATTCCCAGGCTCAAGGTCTTTGTGTTTTGTTCTGCCTCTCCATTCAGAATAATTTACGTGAAACAAAGTGCATCCTAAGCATTTACAAATTCCTTGGGGCAAATTGATTGGTTCAAGTCAGTCTTTTTAAACATCAGCCAGAGATATTTGCATGCATCGGGGAACAAATATTGGCACTTGCATCGTTCCTCTCGCATGCATAATCACTTGTGGAAAGGCCTAGGAGGCCAACCTGGTAGAAGTGCCTCCAATACTGTCAACTATATTAGAGTTGCATCTGTTCATGTCAGGTCTCAATTTGCTCTGTTCTTTCATTTCCAGCCCACGCACCCCCCCTTCCCCAGCCAAAATTAAAAGGCAGCTTAGCTGATTTAATCTGTTGGGGTTTTCTTTTCCCTGCGTAGTTCTGAGTCTGACTCATTCATCCTAATGCAGTCTAAAGCAATTGAGCTATTATTAAAGCCTTATAATTTCCAACACACTTCTGTGATTGCTATTTAGATGAGAATGCTTGAGTCTGAATCCCACATGGTTTTCTTTAGCACTAGCCTTGGCAGAAAACATACTTTAAAAACCATCTAGATAAATAAAATGCTTCCATAGCCAATAGTGAGCTGGGAGAATGGATTTTGTTTTAAAGTGAATCCTTCTCCCATCTTCCTCATTCTTGTTTCCAACCCTGAACCCCTCAAATTGGTGGTCTAAATGAAGAATTCTGGGGTTGTTAAATAGAGACACACTGTCTTTCCAGATGGTGTGAAGGAAATTTGAAAATGAGCTGAGATAAATAGAGAAACAGGAGACTTTTGCAATGGCCCCATAGGGAGTTAATCTCTTCTCCAAGTCTGATATTGTTTAGTAATGAGGGTCATTTAACAATTTCTAACATCCTCAATCCATTTTGGTTACAGTGTTATTTCCTGTGGCTAAGAATACTCCAAAGGTGAATAGGCGAGTGAAGTGCATACCATTGTACATTAAGAACTGATTCTTTCTTAGCTTGAACAAAAGTTATTTGTAGCTTAATTCATACCTACAGGAAGGCTTTGTGTACTGAAGAGCTTATTAAGTGGTTTGATTTATTTGTGTAATGGGTGAGAGTGTGTAGTACAAGATAATTTATCATAGAAAAAGGATTTTTGAAGTGTGGGCAACTACAGCCCCATGCACACTTTCTTGCAAAAAAGCACCATTGAATACAGTGGGAAAATACCCAGTCTGCAGCTTTCTGACAAAAAAAGGAAAAATAAAAAAAGTTATTAGCTGATCAATCTTGGAACATATGAAACAGTTCTTTCTTTATTTACTTACTATGTGTATTCTAGTATTGAATAGAAGGTTCCCATTTTTCAAATAAACTTTGTTTTTCATCTTCCTTAACCTCCGCACAGTTTGTCAATTTAGATGTATTTGCTGTGTCCCATAATTTGATTTGGTATTGTTGTAGGGAAGGCATTTTATCTTGCTTCCAGTGCACATTTTGATAGAGATGTCAGTCTTTTACAGGAGATGTTCAAAACCTCTTTTACATTTTTTCACATGTTCTGAGCATTTATCTGCAAAAGTGAAGGTGTCATTTTTGAGAGAGCAAGTTTTGTAATATATTCATTTGGTTCCTAATACTGGTTGTTTCCCATTTGTATAAGTGGACATAAATTTACTTTGGGTTCAACCAGACTGCTTCAAAGTATTGAGAGTTTCTTGTTCTTTTTGTTTTGAGTCACAGTGGGCTTGCATCCAGTTCTCTCTCTTAAAATATGCCAGGTTTCTCTCACTTCCTTGTCTCATTCCCCTTTCCACTTCCACTGATCACATGTCATCCCCAGTCTCATGCAGCGTTTCAGAAATTGATTTCCTCAATTTTTCAATAAAACCTTATAATAAGGATAATGGTGATTATGGTGATGATCATGAGGAGGAGGAAAACAACAACCATCATCATCATCATCCTCATCATCATTATCATCATCTGAAGTTAAAGTCAAAGTGCTAAGGCGCTATTATTGTGTTGAGGCATTAGCATCATTTTCTTTGGGGGCAAACTTTCCTCTTTCCCTTACTTGATCTTTGTTGAATCTGTGTCCTAGAAACAATAGCTGTGTTTACTTGGGTCCAAGACATGAGAAACACACCACAAGTAACCAGTACATTTAATTTTAGGATATACTGAGTTAATTTAAACTGACTTGGGCAGTGGGACTGAGACAAAAATTGGTAATACTATTGTTAGGGAAACATTCCCAACATGTTCATTTGAAAGGAGTGTCCTTAAGTGACGACGCGGAAAACCCGAAATGTCCATAGGCAATACGCACTTTATTTGGCCAAGGCGACAGCACACCAGCAGATGGTGATAAAATTGCTGCCGCCCCCAATAGCCATTTCCAAAAGGTTTTATAGTAAAACACAGTTCATTGTTTACATAGCATTAGCTTAATTGGCTATTTAGTACACACATGATTATACAACAGGCAGTTAATTGGCTATTGTCTAAACATCAAGTGATTGGTTGCATTCACTGTCCATGCAGTGTTCACACACTTTCTTATTGGCATTACATTTGCTTGGAGTTTGGAATGCAAAGAGATACTTGCTAGGATGATCCTGTTCCCTTCAAGGCCACAGCAGAGCCAAAGTATTGTATTCAGAGCTCTCTAGAGAAAGGAAGGGTGAGGGGGTGAGTGTGTACTATGGTCACACACAGTAAAAAAGGTAGGGGCCATCATAGCCCATGCACTTTTACTCTGTAGCTCATTCTATGAGCCTACTCTAACCACTGATTCTTTTGCAAAGCCATGTACAGAAGCAGAAAGCAAGAAAGCATAAGTTCAGCCATATTTGTGTCCCTCTCACTATGAGATCTCAGGAAATACTTCTCGATGAGAAAAATGTCATATGGATGTCCCAAATGGAATGTGTTTGTACAAAAACAAAATCTGGACTTTCCAGAGATGCTTTTCCCATCTGGAAATGAACTGATCTGCAAAGGGTGGGAAATCCAAAATTCATGTTTAAACAATATTTTAAACAATGCATTTTGTGCAACATCAGTACCATTAAAATTAATGGAAAGAAAACCTTTGTCTTATTGAAAAACAACTTCCCGGGGTGTGTGTGTGTGAAGTAGACGATATTGGTGATATTTGTTGTGTGCCTTCAAAAAAACACAGGAAACAACAGAATGGTTCCCAGTGGGCAAAGGGGTTAGGCAAGGCTGCATATTATCACCCTACTTGTTCCATTTGCATGAAGAAAACATCATATAAACAGCAGATTTAGACTCAGAAGAAGGAGGACTGAAGGTAGGAGGAAGGTACACCAACAATCTAAGATAAGCAGATGACACTATACTATTAGCAGAAAATATCACAGAACAATTAGTAAAGAAGGTCAAAGAAGAAATTGGAAATGTAGGCTTACTTCTGAACATAAAGAAGACAAAAGTAATGATTATAAAGAACCTACATAACTTCAACCTAGACAGTGATGAAATGGAAATAGTTAAAAGTTTCTTGTACTTGAGATGAAACATTGATCTGAATGGAGACTGCAGACAAGAAATCAGAAGAAGGCTAGCATTGGGTAGGGCAGCTATGAAAAAACTGGACAAGATTCTAAAGTATAAAAATATAAATCTGAACACTAAAGTGAGGATTGTCCAAGCAATCATATTCTCCATCACTATGTACAGATGTGAGAGCTTTTAGGCCCTAAACCAGGGGTAGGCAACCTTTTTGGGCCGGGGCCCGGCTTGCTGTCCCTCA